>NC_028458.1:3267980-3407618 GCF_000263155.2 Setaria italica
CGTACTAATTAGGCTTAATAGATTCGTCTCGCGAATTATACTCCATCTGTGCAATTAGTTTTGTAATTAGCTTATGTTTAGTACTCCTAATTAGCATCCAAACATCCGATGTGACAGGTGTTAAACTTTAACAGGGGTTTCCCAAACACCCCCTTAGTCCATGATTTGACAATGTGGTGCTACAGTAACCATTTGCTAATGATGGATTAATTAGGCTTAATAGATTCGTCTCGCGAATTAGCACAAGGTTCTGCAATTAGTTTTATAATTAGCTCATGTTTAGTCCTCCTAATTAGCATCCAAACATCCGATGTGACACTGTTAAAGTTTAGCACCTCGTATCCAAACAGCCCCCTCTATAAATCTTGCCCTTCGCCTTGCTTGTTGTTGTACACCATCTCTCTTCCTTGCCCATCTACCCCCTCTCTCTCTTTCTCTAGGACTTGAAGCTTGCCATGTTCTTGCCTATTCTCCTTCCTTCTGCCCACAATCTTTGGATTTTGAGATGCTACGACATCTCGGGGCTTAGATTTCTTGATCCCAGGCCAGATCAGATCAAGGAACAAATTTCTGATGGATAGGAGTAGGTAGCTGATCTTGAGGGATCAGTTTAGTTTTTGGATTCACCGGCCATCGCCCCCTTGATTTTTTCGTTTTCTTAGAGATCGTTCCATCTACTGAGCTTTGGATCTAAGCTTGAGGCTTCTGTCTACCCAGTCATGGTATTTTATGCAACATATGTAGCCTGGAACTGCCCAAGGGAATGAGTGAAGCTGCCAGCATGATCTAGCTCTGGGTGATCACCGAGAGGAACAGAAGTTCGAGCTCTTGTGGTCATGCCTTGCTAGGTCATGCTGCGGCAGCCTCACTTCTTCCCATCGTTGGGCACATCACGATGAGTATTGTTTTCTGGGCAAAGGAGGTAGTACCAACAATTTCTAATTATTTCCAGCGTCTAATTCCTTGCATTTCTTGGGAGTTTCATTACTTGTTCTGTTCATTGATGAGCAGTTTCCTTTCCTTAGTTAATTCGCTACATGTTTATTGATCTGTTGTATGATTTTGGTCCACTTGACGTTGGTGTTGGTTCTGATTGATAGATTCACTGCTCAAAAGATTCAATGCTGTTAGTGTCGTCTGTTAGGTTCGGAATAATGATAGATTCACTGCTTAAAGATGTAAATTGTTGTTGGTGCATTCCTTGGCTTCATTTTCGTCTATGTTAGTCACCGTGCTGTTTTTTGCCGAACAAACTCGTGGTAGCTACGAAACGGGTAGAATAATTCTCTTGCGCAGCGAGGGCAACATCCAAAAATGCAGAATATTCCTTGCTTCCATTTCCTGCTGCTTTGTGGTCTAAATGCTAGTTTCTGATCCAGAGCTGACTGTGCTTGTGGTCCTATCCAGCTTCATTTAGTATGGATCACTGATAAGATCAATCATTTGCTTGTTTTGGTTGCGTCCAGTCATTGCATGATTTCTGATCCGACTGTTTGCAATCAGATGCTCCTAGCTTTGGCATGTAGCTGCATATCCTGATCCATGCTACCTGTTCCATGATTGCAAAAGCACATGATCTTGATTAGTTGAGCACCCACGATAATTCTTGTTTTTGTCTTGTAAATCCTGAAAAATATTTTCGTAGCTAATCGACTATGGTATTTAGGTTACGTGAATCCTCTTAAATGTGATGACATGTTCAGGTACATTCTTCGGGGGAAAAGTGTGTGGTGAAAATTACTTCTTCTTGGAGTGTGAAAATAATCTAACCAGAGTTCATAACTATGTCCTATTCCTCTAGCTTGCTTGCAGTACTGGGCAGAAATATTCAAATCTACAGATGTTTACCGTTTATTTATTTGAATCACTCCGTGTTTGCCTTGTTAATATTAATTATGTCCTTTATCACTCTAGCTTGCTTACAGTCCTCCAGAAGCACTCAAATCTACCGATGTTTACCGTGTATTTACTTGAGTGGCTCTTGCCTTGTCGATATAAGTGAGAACTTGGCCTTGCGCGGTCCTCAATGTTGCACATGGCTGTCGTGATCGCATGATGAAGTATTTACTAGTTTTTTTGTTCTTCAATTCGTCTGTAAAATTTCTTTGTATTTCTCAAATTCTTGTTTTTAGGGTTGAATATTGTATTGCAACAGTGTACGTATTACTGATTTCTTTGGCAACTGGAACTAGCATATTAGCTGAAAAACGATTGCATAATGTTACATCTGTTCTGATTTTAGTACTCTCGTGCATAAATGGTGCCAAAATCTGAATGGTGATGACTGAGATGTACTGTGAAATTTGGGGGAGCATGGTACTGACGGGCCGGGGGTAGGCGAATAGCCGGATATACAATATTGCTGCTGCCTGATGTGACCCAAAAGTCTCTGAATGCATGCGCTGATTAAGTCGTAGTCAGGCCCTTCAATTTTTCGGCAGGAGACCAGCGCACGGACTTGGTGCCGCTACATTTGAGACCTTTCACGGATACAAAAATGCTCTTTACTTTTGTGCTAGGTTTTGGGCTTGACTTGATTTGAAGTGCTAGTCGATCTGTTAGTTAGAGGATAACAGTAATACAGACTGTTAATATGTGATTATCTTGATCCTCTCTTTTTTTTTGCTGTTCCGTGGGTGCAAACGAAAGATGCTCGTCCCCTCCTTCCTTGGCCAAATTTTTTTATATGAAAAAAGAACGGAGTGCACCAAATTAAAGCTCCCAACTGAACCAGAAATTCCGTTTGGAGGGTGACATATTCTTAGTTTCTCGTCTTCATTCTTGATGGGAATTTGAATTCCTTATTCTGATAATGGAATAAAACATTATTATGGGGTTTTTTAATATTCATATTATAAATTTAGGGTTCCAACTTCTTTACTTCGCTGCTTTTTAATCAAATACAACGCGCTATGGCTAGTCATGCGCCCCCAGCTGAAAAATGGATGTTAAATATTCAGGTGCCTTTATTTAAGATATACATAGTGGCTTTCGTGGTTGCTTGGCTGACACTACTACCTTGAGGAAGCCAACTGGCCCAGCCTCAGGCCACCCATACAAACATTTTTGTCTCGATGATAACCCTGCAAAGAGTCATCAAAGCTAAAGGAAGGTAATCTGTATATAACGAGTGTCTAGCTACTCACCGTTCACCGTTGCAGAGACAATGGATCAAATTCAAAACGGCGAGGTCGTCAGCCAGCCAAAACATTTGATCGTGCCGCAGCATGCATGACCCGCTACCGGATGCCCCGTCTGTGAAGTCAGTGATCGCTTACAGCGGCTTTGGACGTGTTTTCGTTACCCTCGTAGAGAGCTACATTGTGTATCTTATGTCGTCCTAAATAACTGGAAGTAGGTTTGAGTAGATATGTGATTAAAAACAATAGTATTTGGTTAGAAGAATTAGCGGATGCAATGACCTATAATGTGAATATAGTAACAAGGGATAGATTGTTTAGGAGGGCTTCTTCTGTATAAGCCTTCCTAATCGATTATATTATAAACCTCTAAAAGATGTTTAGTTGCTTGTATAAGTAGGTGGACGACGTAGGAATCCTACATTAGAGACTAATGAACGGGGCCTTATAAGATAGAAAGAAGCACCTAACTTTCAGGAGGAGAGAATATGGGGGTGTTTGGATACAAGGTGCTAAACTTTAACAGTGTCACATCGGATGTTCGGATGCTAATTAAATGGTCTAAACATGAGCTAATTATAAAACTAATTGCAGAACCCTATGCTAATTGGTGAGATGAATCTATTAAGCCTAATTAATCCATCATTAGCAAATGGTTACTGTAGCACCACATTGTCAAATCATGGACTAATTAGACTTAATAGATTCATCTCGCAAATTATACTCCATCTGTGCAATTAGTTTTATAATTAGCCTATGTTTAATACTCCTAAGTAGCATCCAAACATCTGATGTGACAGGTGTTAAACTTTAACACGGTGTTCCCAAACACCCCCTATGTACTCTCCCTCCGTCCCAAATTACAAGTTATTTTAACTTTTCTAGTTTATAGATATTATTATACATTTAGACATGTATATCTAAGTGTATAATAAAATTTATGAATCTAAAAACCAAAATGATGTATAATTTTGAACTGAGGGAGTAAAACTAAGGATACTGTTTGTGAAATTGAACCAAGCACTCTTGTCTGTGCACTCTTCCTTGTGAGATTATTTTTTTGAAAAACTTTTTTTGTGAGTTTATAGTCTTATAGATGCAAGCAACCATTTGAGTTCACCATCAATAATCACTTGCCGGCAAGACCTAAAAAGGACGCCGGCAGGTCTGTGATGGACCGGACGGCGCTCTCTCTCGGGCCGGCGGGGTGGCCTGGCGGATGGCATGGCGGTATCAGCGTGGTATGTGTACGACCGATCGGTCGAGCAAGACAAGAATTAAAGGTAAGCATACAGCTGTATGCTACGGCCGCATTAACGCCTGGCTCCGATCGCTAGCTATGGCTCGTGTGTCAGCGATGCATTGCATGGATCAGATCAGCAAGCTGCAGCCCTGGTCCTGCATGCCCTTCCCTCTACACTACTCACAACTCACTCTGATCCTTCTGTTTTTACACACTGTAGTTCTTTCAAATAAAAGAAAATTAGTTCAGGGCCGTACTATCTTGTAGTATAGTGTTTGTCCCTTTGTTAAACGGCTATTGTTTTCTTCAGATCTCTACAGAGGTAAAACCTAACGAGTACTAGCAAACTTGCGGCAGCTGCCATGCTCGTTTTGGGAGTCGTTTCTAGTACGGATCCAGCCGTGTGCTACATGATAAAGTACGCGTAGCGTAGCTAGCCAGTGTACCACACGATCTAAGCTACGATTACACTCCTACTTAGCAGCGCGCGTATAGTTTATACTCGTGTAGTACAGCAGCTAGCTAGCTCGAGAGTATTCTTCTGTCGTGGCCATGGGTACGCGCGCCTGCATGCTGCATGCACCCCTCCCTCCTCGCATCGATCGCATGATCGCATCGCATGCGTGCTTCCCGCGTGCGCTGCCATGCATGCGTGCATGCTACCTAAAGCTGCCGCGCCGCGCACGCGCCGCCTAGGTGTCGCCGGCGTCCTCCGTTCCCCTCTTTTTGGGGAGCTCCTTGCTAAGCCAGCGCAACGGACCGCCAGAGGTACTCCATCAATGGACTGATCTGGAGCGTCCATATTGGATCCGACGGCACGTGCCGCCACCAACCGGGAGCGATCGAGAAAAGCAGGCGACGCCATCTGCAGCGGTGATCAGTCTCCGGGGCAGGGCACGGTGAACAGTGAAAGAAACGAGCCACACAGGTTTTGTGAAGAGGATCAGAGGATGGAAGGAAGGAATGGGATGCGAGCCAGTCTGCCGTCTGGCGCAACCGTGAGCGACATGGCATTGAACCGGGCTTTCATTCCGTCCTCCGACGGGCGACGGTCCATGGCGGCCCATGCGCGCAAATTATTGGTGACAATCAAGAGGAATGCGCGCGCACAGCGAATGCCTGACACGGCGGTTGCATCCAACACTGTCGCCAACAGTTACGCCCGTGTCTGCCTCCCACCACTTGCTCCTCCCGGTCCTCTTGAGATACTTCTTCTTCACACAAGCATGCTCAACTGGCAGCGCAATATGCTACTACCAGTACTACTACTTTGGGTTTCAGCCAGGTCTCATAGATCTTATCTGCATGACTGCATCCAGAGTTGCAAGCCAATTGTTCAGAGACTTGCAACTAAACACGGTCTGTATTCTCAATGCAATCATTGGGCATCTGCAGACAAGAAAGCATGCCCACTGGTGACTCGAGAGGAGCCGATGGCTTCAGCAGCTCAGGGAGTGAACCAGATCGTTATTGGTACCGAGGGGTGTTTGGTTCCGCCCCTAAACAAGTTTAGCACCCGTCACATCGAATTTTTAGATACCAATTAGGAGTATTAAACATAGACTATTTATAAAACCCATTGCACATATGGAGGCTAAATGGCGAGATGAATCTATCAAACCTAATTAGTCCGTGATTTTGACAATGTGCTGCTACAGTAACCATTTGCTAATGATGGATTAATTAGGCTTAATAGGCCTCCATATGTGCAATTAGTTTTATAATTAAACATATTTAGTCCTCCTAATTAACCTCCGACTCCGAAGATTCGATGTGACACGGACTAAACTTTAGGTCAAGCTCAAGGAACCAAACACCCCTTTATTAGTGATCAGTAGTAGACAGCAACCCATCTTCATTCAAGTTCTTACACCAAAGCAACAGCTAGTCATGCTCATTTAAACATTAGAAACCTCTGTCTTGAATTATAAACAGCGGCAGAGAACGAACAGTTTATTCAGGTAAACACTAGAACAAGACTGATGGCTTCCATATGAACATCGGTCTACTACGACAAACACCCCGGGGATATGATGCTACCTGAGCTGCTCAACACACAGATAACCAAATCAGTATTGCGCAGACCAGTCTGCAGCGCTGCCGACCCTGGGGATGCTGGTGTCCTTCTTGGCCTTGGCATCCACCGTGTACGTCGTGCCGCACACCTCGCCCTTGCTGTCCACCCTCGGCACCGGCTTCACCTCGTTCATCGGGTGCTCGTAGCTCTGCAGCCCACCGGACGTGGTGAAGAAGAAGCCTGGTGCAGCCATAGATCAGCGCCAAGGGATCAGGTATGAACGACAGAATCGTATATGGTGGTTGCTTTGCTGATTATTCTCTTACCTTTAGGGAACGGGGCAGAGGATTTTCCGCAGGCCTTCTTCACCATTTCATCGTCGTCAGACACCACAAGACGGCCATCGGAGTCGACTCCCCAGTAGAATGGGACGTTTCCATCGGCATCCTGCAAGGTCACCAACAAGAACCATCAATTGCTTCATGCATACCAAGAATGATCACGACGACCATGAATAAGTTAACAAAATGCAGCTGTATCCGTCCTTTCGGTGTAGGATGCTGACAAGTGTTATGCTAGACAGAAGCATCAAGAACATTAATTTTAGTGAAAACAGAGTACGATGGCCGTTCTTGTTGAAGCTGATACCTAACTAACTAACTAAGGATCTCAACACCTCAAAGACCTACATGTGTCATAGTCTCATTCATGGCCATGATCAATTGATCAGGAGCAGATACTATAATCCTATCTAGCAGGAAATTGATATTGGTGATCCTGCATTATTACTCTGTACGGAAAACTTGATGATTCATTCTTTGCAGGATGTGAGTGTACAGTTTGTATAGACCGTTTGTAACCAGCCCGTCAGGCTTTCCTCTCCTGCTGGCTCATTTTAAAAAAAAGAAAGAAAACTTGATAATTCACAAGTCGGCTCAAGAAACTCCGCATTGACCCAAACTGAAGCAAAACATTCAGTTATATATGTGTAATTCAAATTCTACGTGGATCCCAAATGAACTCACAATTTTGGATTCCTATCCACAGAGTGTACTAGTACTACTAGGCACAATTTTTTTTTAAAAAAGAACTAGCTAAGTTATTGTTGAAAATGTTTGCTCATAAGATGTGAATACAACAAAAGCAAAAAATTGATTAACTTACGGCAGCCATGAAGACCGACTTGGTGGAGCAATCATACAGAACAAATGCAAATTTTCCGCTTATGTCTCTCACGACTTGATCAGCCGGATAAGGACCCCTGTCCCTCAACGTCCTGTAAGCCTCAATGACGATGTTGACCTCATTAGCGCCTTTACTTAATCCATATTGCTGCTTGAGGACAGCAACGTTCTCAATTGTGCCCTGGAACATGCAGAACATGCCATCCACTGCACCAAACAACCTGCCAACACAAACGGTTCGGGTTAGGGAAGCTGCAACTCGATTAAAAGTCTTCAAGACACGGTACAGCATAATATCACTGAAAAAGGAAAAACAGTATCTGTGCCGCGCATCAGAGTAGCACTTTATCTAATGAGAATTTCCTGATAAAAGGATCAAGCGAAACGCCTGACAACGGTCATGTGAGCAGAGTTCCTGGCTCTTCAGTAACCTGATCAGGAAACTAGTTTAATCTGATTCTAGATGCTAACGCGTGGTTGGCCTGGACATGGTTGTTCGTTCCTTGCTGACTCGCTTCTGAATCCGTGCGACTGTGATCATATATTGATATCCTAGGCGTAAGCATCTCACCAAATTGTGTATGCTAACACGGGTACTAACTGCTAAGTTGAAGCAGACAATTGCATACAGGAAAATAGATAAGTGATTGATAATCATGCAGGATTGTCACAGGAGAGATGCTACACACGAGCAAACTAGACAAACACAATGACACGGCGAGGGCGATCCTGCACGATATCCGACAAGCTTACCTGGGGAGGAGCGGGCTCTGGCCGTGGGAGGAGTACGCCATGGCGCCGGACCCGCCGAGGTTGACGGTGACCGCGTCGGGGCGCGCCTCCCTGAACCGGCCCGCGAGCCCCGCCGCGCTGCCGTCCCCCGCGGCGCCCGGCTGCCGCAGCCCCTCGGGGCTCGGCGCCACCTCCCGGTCGAACACCGCCAGCATCCCGTCGCCTCTACCGAGCTGCGATCCGCGCGTCGCTCTCGCTCTCTCCACACCTCGTACGCTTCCGCTGCGAGCTTGCCCAATCTATCGCCAGGAGGATTCCGGGATGACGAGGAGAGGATCGATGGATGGCGGGCTTATATTCCGGTGGTACGTGGCCGTCGGTGGCCGGCGCCCGCGCGCGGGGAAGGCGGGAGAAGGATCGGGACTGATCCACACGGCGCCGCGGGACCCGCGGCACACCTGTCGTTGCCAGTCACCGGCCGCCGCGCACTCGTCGGGCGCGGAGAGGATAAGGACAAACGGGGATTCCTTTCAAATCAAAGAAGAAAAGGCAAACGGGAAAAAGTTGTGGAGGCCCATTTCGGGAATGGGCCCATGTAGCCATGAAACCAAAACAGCATCGAGCCAAGGGGAAACTAGTTTCTATTTCGTTTCGATACTCCTTTTCTTGACAATTGGAGTGAGAATAAAAAACTACAGTGCCAAATTTAACCATCTCGGGAAATAAATAATCTACATTTCAGATGAGTAACCATCTTGGCAGATAAATACTCTACATTTCAGAAGTTGAAAACAACTTTTGTACGCAGAGTTCCTGAATTCTGAATGTGTTTTAGGATATCTGGGGTACATGTGTAAGTTCAGGTTCAGAACGTCTCAAATCACATCAGGTGAGTTTCAGCGGCACGATCACTTCAGATCAGTTGCACAGCAGAGCATGGAGCTCCACATGATAACAATTTCCCACAGCAATGAGAAAATGAAAATGAAAGACAACTTAAAATAAGTGGGGAAACCAAGACAGTTATTCACAGATACGGTGATAATATGATATATATACAGTGAAATGCCAAGTTCCGAGATGAAGTAGTTTCTCACGTAATAGGTAAATCAGCAGAGATGGAAGGATCAAGCTATCTGGTCTTCCCTCCCTACAAGGCAGGCCACTCGGCTGTATCCTGCCATTAGTTAGAACTGATACACTAATAGCCTGCCTGCAACATGACCATGGTCTTTGCTCAAACAGTGTCGGCCATGTGAAACAAATTATGATTATCTCTGGAGACCATAGAGACATCTTAATCTAAATACTTCAACTCCACATGCTGAACTGAATGTGTTATATTAACAACTGTAAAAGATAGAGCAGTTCATAGGTTGAAGGACACCTGATCAGGTCCAGGCAGCGATATAACGAGGATAACAGTAAAGATACTCGGAGCCATTGTGATAAAACAAGAGCTGCTGATGTCTGGGTTTATGTTGTTTCCATTGAGGTAGGCTACCTTCTGAGACTACATGTTCATATCATCCTGAACAACTGCATTACCAGCCTCTGCACCGAGCCCCCCCTCATGCAAAAGGTCCTCCCAGAAATCATCATTTAATTCTCCACTTGGCCTGCCTTTCAAACGCTCAGAGCCACCGGAAGAAACACCTTGTTGAACCTCAAATCCCTTTGCCTCAACAGATGAACTTTCCAGATCAGATGGAACACCATTGGCAAGTGATTCCACTGGCTCTTGTGGTTCAAACACTGCATGTGACCCTTGCTCCAGGCTAGAACCATTGCCCATGCTATCAGCTTCAGGTCCCTGATCAATGCGGCGCCTCCTCTTCTTTGAGATGGCATCCTCGAGCCCCTTCCTCATCTCGTGCTGGGAGACCAGTTGATGCATAAACTCAGGGTTCTGCATTACTCGTGCCATGAATGCCATCATGTGCTGTTGCTTCTGCTCGGTATCTTTTAATTTCTCTTCCATGGCCTGTAGATCTGACTTTGTATTTTGCTGCTCCTGCCTCAGTTTCACTACTTCAGCCATTAACAGCTGCTTGTCCCTCTTCAGCTGATCAATCTCTTCATCATATCCAAAATGCCCTACCTCAAGGTAAGAGCCAAGAGATTGCTGATTTGGAGATGAGTGTGGAGGTTTCCGGCGCCTAATGTTTTTGAGCAGGTTCCGCTGACCTCTCAGAAACCCCTCATTAGCAAATTCCCATCTGTCAGGATCCACCTTTCTGAAACCCTGCCAAACCGATAGTATCAATCACCATTTGATGCAATGGAAAAGAAAATGTTCCATTGACAGAGAATGAACCACTCAAATAATTTCAGGTCAGATAAAATGACAAAAGTGTAACTCTATGATGAGTATCAACTATTTATCTTTCACCAGTTACAGTTCACCACATGTTTCAGTTTTCATGGTTTAAATCTTAAATCTATTAGCCAATGTTCTTCTTCACCCTACACCCATTCATATTATTTTGACACAAAGAATAGAAACCAGTTGCTCACCAAAATACTATCACAAGGCCAACAACAGGAAAGTAAGTATCAAATATATTCTGGGAGAATAAGAGCTCATTTCAAACCGTAGGGGATGGCCTGCCTGCCTGCCTGTAAAAATTGTACAGTGCATCATTTTTTAACAAAGTTGATGAATTTCGTCGGACCATATGGTGTCTGTGCAGTTCATATATGATCTCAACATCGATTGTAAGTTGTAAGAATGAAGTTAGCTGGGGTATGGGGATACCAGGTGCCAGCTTTACAATTTTTACAAGATCAGAAAAAACAAATTGCAGACCATAGAAGTTTTAACATTGAAACGGACCACTGCTTCAGGAAGATGAAGTCATCCAATTTTTATAGAAACACATATACAACATGCACTAAGGAGCAACAAGCCCAAAATAAACTACTTCACATGAAGGACAATTCTGCATTATTTTCTATTATGCAGTTCACAAAAGATCTTAAAAAATCAGAAGTTTCGGGATTGCTAGTAATATTAAGCATTCACAGTATCTGCAGTCTCACTCTAATGGTGATAACCGAGTTAGTCTAACATACTCTCTTCTCTACAGATTTTCTTTCCACCTACAATTATATGGTTATTAGAGTACATTTGTTGGTTTCTAGGTTTTAACCAACTCTTAGCTCGTGCTATCCTACTCCTAAGCGTAATAAGTTCTTAATCAATATTCAACTAGATCCTGATTACCTTGCTTTCATTACTTCCACACAAACTTGCAACTTTGGTTTCCCAGTTCTTATATGCATATAAAGAAAACGAGCACACACATGCTATCATGCTAATTGCTATAGATTAGTTCTTCATATGCACATGCTTTTCTGTGCAACAGAGCAAGCTACCGGTTTCACCTATTATTTAAAAATCACAATTGATGAATGCTGGCAATTCTCAAATCCTAACTGCAATTCACTCCACCAATAAGGAAATAGGATCTCAGGCCAATGCAAATAGTACATACGACCAAACATCAATGGAGTTAATAACTTACATAAGTGTTCAGCTGCCGAACGAAGCTGGAGAAGTTGTTGTGCTTGAAGTACCTTGGCAGCAGCACCGTCCCGAAGACATGAGGATCCCAAACTATGAAGCTATTATTGGTGGCACTCCAAGAGACAACAGCATCTGTGGTTGGGTCATCGACCATGTCATATGTCTTGGTTAGGAACGGCGGCGGGCCACCATCATGGAGCCCATCCATTGGCCTAGGCTGGCCGTTGGCAGTGACCTCCGACGGTCGGCTCTCCACCTTGACAGAATTCAACATCCCGTGGTTCATGGCAGCCCCATCAACAGATCAAACCAACAATCTCACCTCAGCAAGGAGCAGAACTAGTATGTAATATTGGTACACCTTTGTGCCCTGGGACCAGAAATGGTTTATCTAATGTTAGCACAGGCTGCTACTTGCCAACTGCCAAGCCTCAGATACTACAAGACACGGTTCAGGCGTGACAAAAGCAAGAAGTATGGGCACAAGAACAAGGTGCAGGGAAGCAGACAGGCGTAATAACCCCGGTCTTTTCACGAACACTTCAGTTCACCCCATCCCGACCCGCGCACACCTAACAGCAGCAGAATCACTCCCCCAGTGGACAGAAATCACAGCACTCGGACATGTGAAACGCACCAAGAAGAGAGAAGCCGCGTGACCACCCAGAGCCCTGACGCCAAACCAAAAGGGAGATCTCTCCGAGCAAGGTCATGCGCCGGTACCGCGAACCAAATCAGGGGGCATCGACGGGAGTTGGGAGATTTTGATTCCGGCGTGGGGAAGTGGAGCGGAAAGCGCTGCGCTTTTGACCCACAGCCGGACAGCCCCGAAAGAAAGCGCAAAGAGCCCCAAGCCCTCTCTCTCTCTCTCTCTCTCTCTCTCTACCCCTCGCCCCTAGAGAGCGAAACCAGCAGCACGGCCGCACCTGAGACCGAGACGGCGAGCTCGGTCGGTCGCCCGGGATCACGAGGGCGCGCGCCCAAGTGGCGGGAAGCGGCTGCCGCTTTGAGATAGATAGACACGGAAGGTGGACTAGGGATCCGGCAAGCGGTGGTGGAAGTGGAAACGCAAATGGGGATGGAAATTCTTCAGCACCTGGGGGAGATTTGGTAGGGAGAGAGCTCAGAACGAAGACGACGACGCGGCGACACGCGTCAGGCTCAGGTGGGCAGAGAGCGATGGCGGCTTGAGCCCACTCTCTTATCACGGGCCGCATGCGCATGCAATGGGCCATAAATGGACCATCTCCCGCGCTCAATTCGGCCCACATAACAATTCCTTACCCTCGAAGGCATCCGCATCGAGAAGGTCGTTTGTTTTGGTGGTCTTCTTCCCATCCACGTCTTCCAGCCAACAAACAACGAGCAGTTTGCTTTCCGTCTTCGTCCTGTCTTTGCCAGTTGCCAGTCGCCACCCGCGTCGTCGTTTCCGTCGGCGTGTGAAACCCTAGCGAGGCGATCTCAAGAGGCCAGCGGCGATGTGGGGGTACCAGAAGGCGCCGGACCTCGAGGCCGGCGGGTCGGAGCTGCTGTACCCGGGGATGACGGAGAGCCCCGACCTGCGGTGGGCGTTCGTCCGCAAGATCTATGTCATCCTCTCCGTCCAGCTCGCCATGACGGCTCTCGTCTCCGCCTTCGTCGTCAAGGTGCCCGCTATCTCCTTGTTCTTCGTCTCCTCCAACGCCGGGATCGCGCTCTACATCTTCCTCCTCATCCTGCCCTTCATCGGTAAGCCCAGCTCCCCCTCGGGTTTTGGGATTTTTTTTAATGAACTGAAATTGGTGTGTAACCTTGATGTGTTTGGGTCTGCTTTCGTTTGTGTGCAGTGCTGTGCCCTCTGCACTACTACCACCAGAAGCATCCGGTTAATCTGCTGCTGCTCGGCCTCTTCACCGTCGCCATCAGCTTCGCCGTCGGCATGACATGCGCCTTCACCAGTGGTAACTTATTCAGTTGTTTACTTGCTCTAAAATCATCGTTAAGTGTGACAGCGTGAATAAATTTATATAGTTGGTCTTATTGAGCATCTCGAATTGATTTTGAGGCAATAAGTGATTGTAGCAAATTGGAGCTTATGTTTGCATTAGGATTTCCCTTCTTTCATGGTCCTGTAACCGAATTATGGACTTCTTCTGGTTGGTATACCTGATCAGTCAGAAAATTTCAGCAAGTGAATGAATGCTGGCAATGAAATCCAGTCTTAACATTCTAGATCTGTTCTGTGTTTACAACCACAAGCATATAGTTGGAATGCTGGAGTCCATACAAGTTGATGAATGTTTCGGCCGAAAGAATGTGATATACCACAGAACCTGCAAAACTAGAATTCATCTGAAGTTCTCCCATTCATAGATCCATTTTTAGACCACAGGTTTGTGTGTAGTGTATTGGCAGCTCCGTAGCAAGCTTAGAAGCTTTAGATCAGCCTGCACAAATTGTGAGCAAACATGATGCTAGTTGCCGTTGTCTATTATAAACTTTAGGTGTAAGCATCTCTGTGATGTGCCCATCCAACACAAAGGCATTTGGTATGTTGCACCGTCTGTGTCTTTTTTTTTTAATATCATTGTTAGTTCTTGTTTAGGCTTTATTGAAAGGCTGTCCAGTAGTGAAAACCTTTATTTTTTTTCTCCTATTGTGACAAAGAAACCAATGAGTGAAAAACCTTCATCTTGTTTCTCCCTTTTACACGTTTATATTTTTCGAGCTCACATGCTCCGGTAGAAGTTGGAGTTTTGTTAGGTCTTTCTTTTAGAGAATAGAGATACATATCCTGTGTTTGTTTCTACCTTTATAGTTGTTTTTTATGGGCACCGCATAGCAGTGCAACTCCATGCGGTCATTGTTATGAACTTTTTGACAGTACAAACAAAATATGTCTATAATCTAGCCTAGATAAATTACATGTGTCTATTATGCACATATGTATAATGTCCTGAAGTTTGAAGCGCCCTTTGACATATTGCAGAACTATGAAATGAGACCAGTTCCTTTTGTCTGAAGTTAATTCATCTACTGACTGGATTGCTGCCATTTGTGATTGCAATATGCTTTGCTGATGTTCTCATTTTGAACATGTTTAGGTGTTCGTATCAATTCAAATTTTGTTCTCTATGAAGGAATTGATTGCAGTATGTTATGTGTACAGGAAAAGTCATTTTGGAGGCTGCAATTCTTACAGCAGTGGTGGTGATCAGCTTAACTGCTTACACTTTCTGGGCTGCAAAGAGGGGCCACGACTTCAACTTCCTTGGACCCTTCCTGTTTGCTGCTCTCATGGTGCTCATGGTGTTTTCACTAGTCCAGGTTGGATGGCTGAACCTTGTTTCCCTTGAATACTGTATCTTTATTATGCCATTTTTTTTCCGTGGTGGATTTTTTATGGATCATCTAATTACCTATTTGCTTATGCTGATTTATGATGCACGATACTAATAGAGCTTTTGCTGCACAGATCTTTTTCCCACTGGGCAAGATCTCTGTGATGATATATGGTGGACTGGCGTCGCTTATCTTCAGTGGCTACATCATCTATGACACGGACAATATCATCAAGCGCTACACATATGATGAATACATATGGGCTGCAGTTTCACTCTACCTCGACGTCATCAACCTGTTCCTGTCTCTGCTGCAAGTGCTGAGGGCAGCGGATAGTTGAGCTTGCCAAGCTTTCTCTTGAGAACGTACATTTGTGCATATCACAAATTCCATGAATGCTCATGGGTACTCCAATTTCTAAGTAGATTCTGTCGTTGCTACCGTAGTTAAAACGTTGTGTATGGAACCACCAAAACTGTTTACCAGCTTCTGAAAAGATGAAATGCAGTTTTATTTCTATGCACGATCAGAGTATGAATGCCGGTGTGCTGCACTGTGTAAAACGACCTGATTTTTTGTTTATTTTATTTTCATCTTCTTTGGTGAAGCATTCAAACGCATTGCTGAACGTAGATGCTCTGGTTTGCAAATTGGTATGAATGCACAATCGTGTATGCACAGAATCTGGTCATATCCTACCCGACGAAGTTTTCCAAATCTTCATCTAACAATGCCACTCCTTTGAAAAATGCTGGTAATAGGTAACTGGACGCGACGTGATGAAGACGCTACCTGTGCATCTGAAGTCTGCTATTTGTGAAATACTTGGCTAAAGTGATACTGTATGCTGATTGCTGAATCAGCATAAAGAGCCATTCACCGATTGGCGATCCTGGTGCCCACTGAATGTGGTTGCTTATTCAGTAGTCAGATATTGTTACAGCCCTGAAATCCTGGGAATCATGCAGCCTATTTCTTTTTTTTTTCAGAATATGTATAGATTCTCTCGCGCCACTTTCTTGAGCGAAATTGCAGCACTCTTCAGGCTTGATTCATTGGCCTAAACATCTAAACTTACTCTGTTTGTTTGAGCTTTATCTTTCCAAACTTCCTAGAAAATTAGCTTTTAGTTTTTGCTCCCTGGAAGGGTGACTTTCCGAAAGCTGTCTTTTGGAAAGCTAACACCGGCCCTGTTTGTATCCGCTTATTTCCCGCTTATATGTGGAAATAAGCGATAAGCCCACCCAAACGCCTAGCTTATTTTTCGCTTACCCCCTAAGCCGCTTAGTCCACAATCCAAAAAACAACTGGGGCACCGCTTATCCAGTAAGCGAGCTTGGGGGCGCTTCTCGGGTAAGCATCGCGATTTTTACCCCCGATACCCCCACCGACTCCTGCCGTCTGCTCCTCGCGCCCGCCGCCGGGTGCGTCCGCCGCCCACCACCCTCCGACCAGCGCCACCCCTGGGCTTGCCCCCGCCGCCGGCCGCCCCTGCCCTCCTCCCTTCCTCCGACGCCGCCCCGGGGCAGGCCGCCGGCCGCCCCTGCCCGCCTCCCTCCCTCCGGCGGCGCCCCGAGGCTTGGCCCCCGCCGCCGGCCACCCCTGCCCTCCTCCCTTCCTCCGGCGCCGCCCCGGGGCTTGGCCCCCGCCGCCGGCCGCCCCTGCCCGCCTCCCTTCCTCCGGCACCGCCTCCCGCGACTCCCACGACCGCTGCTGGCTCCCGTCCGCCGCCCGCCTTCCTGCAACCGACGAGGCGCCCCTGGGCTCGCCCTCCGCCGCCGGCCGCCTGGGCTCCGCCCTCCGCCGCCGGCCGCCCCTGCCGCCTGCACTGCACACGCGCTCCCCGGTCCCGGCGTCATTCTTGCCGCCAGTCGCCAGCTGCTCTGCTGCTGTGCGCGCGTCGTCTCCACCCTGGTGGCCGTGGGGACTGGGGACAAAAGGGGCAGAGGCCGCAGAGCAAACAGGAAACGGTGAAGTGTTAAGGGGCATTCAGGTCAATTTACCAACCAGGACAGACAATCGACACAAAATAATCAGAATTGCCCAAACACCCTGCTTATTCAGACAGCAGATTCTCCAGGCAGCAGGCTTATCAGATAAGCTTGCTTGCCAGATAAGCGAGTTCCAGAAAAGCGTATACAAACAGGGCCACCGTTTGACAACCTAACTTTTGGAACAGTAGGATGGAGTGTGTTCTGTGGGATCCATATGTCAGGTTTCTTCAACCTTGAATGCCGGCCGGAGGAGGAGATTTGGAGGAGCGGCGGTAGGGAGGTGGGGGTGGCGGCGGGTGAGGAGGAGATCGTGCCTTCAAATTAAGTTGAGAAAAGCTGGCAATTTCTTTCTTTTCTTTCTTTCTTGAGATAAGAAAAAGAAAAAGCTTGGTTTCTTGCGAGGGAAAAATAGATACCAGAAAGTTCTGTAGTACTGTATACCACAATGATGATTCGTCGAATGTACAACCGGAAACCCGACATTTTGACCGCACCAAGAATAGAAGTCCCCCTGCAGTTCCCGCCATGTTTCTCCACCACCCAAAGCTTCCGATACGCCTAAACATCCCTCCCCAGCGCAACCCATCCCATCAATAATCGACGAGCCACCAGAACCGACCACCGGCTCGCCGTCTCCCTCTCCCTCTCCCTGCTCTCGGGCACGCGGGAGACCGACGAGGAGGCGATCTGCAGGCAGGCAGGCAGCCATGGGTAAGCACGGCAAATGCAGCCACGACGCCGAGGCCTGCTACCCGCCGGGCGGCATGTACCCGTACATGATGGAGAGCCCGCAGATCCGGTGGGCATTCGTCCGCAAGGTGTACATGATCGTCACCCTGCAGCTTCTGCTCACGGTGGCCGTCGCCGCCACGGTCAACCTCGTCGGCGCCATCGGCGCCTTCTTCCGCTCAGGCACCCGGGCCGCGCTCGCCGCCATCATCGGCGTCATGATCTCCCCTTTCATCGGTACGTCGTCCGGCGGCCTCATTAATTCTCGTCGCGTCGCACGAGATGCAAATATATACATATACATATATATAAATATCGGTGCATTTATATATTCCGCAGTGATGATCCCGATGATCCTCCTGCGGAAGCGGCACCCGATCAACCTGGTGCTCCTGGCGCTCTTCACCTGTTGCCTGAGCTTCAGCGTCGGGCTGGTCTGCCTCTACGCGAATGGGGTCATCATACTGGAGGCGGTGACCATCACGCTGCTGGTGGTGGTCGGCCTGACCGCCTACACCTTCTGGGCGGCCAAGAGAGGCTACGACTTCGAGTTCATGGGGCCATTCCTGGTGGCCGCGGTACTCATCCTCATGGTCTTCTCGTTTGTGAGGATCCTGTTCCCGATGGGCAAGACGGGGACGATGGTGTACGGATGCATCGCCGCGCTGGTCTTCTCGGGGCTCATCATCTACGACACCGACAACCTCATCAGGCGCTTCAGCTACGACGAGTACGTCATCGCCGCCATCGAACTCTACCTCGACATCATCTACCTCTTCGAGGCGATCCTCAGAGTGCTTAAATGAAGCCATCGACGGATGAGACAGCTCTGCCGGCTGCCAATCGTGAGGATGAGACAGCTCTGCCGGCTGCCAATCGTGAGCATACTAGATCATACTGTATGTTTTGTAAGCTACCAGGATGGGTTGCGAAGAATTTGCAAAGACAATCTGTATTTTTAGATAGGATCGAACAGAACCACTGTGATTGGACATTACCGTGGAAATGTTAGCCAATATAATCCAATTCGTTTACTTCACAGCAGCCGCAAAAATACACCATCAGGCCAGCAACGGACCGTGTGAGTGTGACAAATTGCCGCGACAATGCATTCATCAGCTTCAGAAATGTTCACTAGAAAACCAAACTTACCAGGGACGAAACATTGCTTGCAAATTTAGCAAGACCAACGAACGAACAATGCATGCATGGAGTAATTTTGGTTCATTCGTGAAATGAATTCAGATTTCTGGGAGGGGAAAAATATCGTTTCATCAATCACTCACACCCAAGCCATACATAGCAGGACTACAAGGTGCCAAGAGACAATAGCTTCGGCATCACCAGACTCACTCTTTGAATTCAGCATGTATAAAAATACGCCAAAAAGTTGGCCAGGATCAACTAGAAATTGCTCAATTCAACAGTTAACTGTTTCTAATGTGCCATACGCTGACTGGAACATGCTCAAACTTTGTATGGTCTTTAGTGCTCTTCTATCTTCTTCAAGTCCTTCATATTTGTTGTGTCCACGCTGCATGAAAACCAAACAATTTTAGCTTTAGGAAAACAACAATTTACATCATACATGCACTTGTGAAGGCATTAGAAACTATAGTTCACAATGACTAAAGATGGACTCCCTCCCCCACAAGCACAATCTGATCTGATTCAGTAAAATGATTGCTTCTAACAATTCCATTTTGACTAAAATGGCCAGTTACTAAATCGAGCAGAAGTTTTTCCTAGCTACTTTTTTCTGATATACCTAAACATAATATGCCTGTACAAATGTGTAAGCACATAAGGCCTCTTTTTCAACCCTACATCTGTTGCAAAGTTAAAAGGCCACGATGGGAGAAACAGTGAAATACATAGCTGGATCAATCAATACCCAAAGGCTGCCCTTGCAACATCACACAGGTATATATCTTACTGATCAGTGATCACTGAGCAGCTAATCAGTCTGAATGTCTATGTATATGGCCTGGCACTAATTGTCGCAAATCCAATTAGCTCATAGAATTTCCAATTCCTGTTCTTATTCCAGAAATGCAATTTTGCCTTCCCCAAATAAGTTAGTGACATTACAGCCTGGATCTCCTTCAGTCACTTTTACTTTAGACAACTACCATCCTTTTCCTATCTTATACACACTAACAAGGCTTCTTGCCAACAAAAAAAATGTAGCACCGACCAAAACGGAAACAGAATAGTATGTACCAAGTGCTGATACTCTGTAAGCAAACAAGTGAAAAGAAAAACTTACGTTGTTCCATAAAGCGCAATCTTGTGGATTTTTGTGACATCACTTCCACTTTGATTGTCCTCAATAAATATAGTCAGGCTGAAATGATAAAACAATAGACCATTAAGAACAGTGATAGAACACAGAAATAAGGGAGCAAAAGCACACAAACCATTAATATGACATACCTGCGAACATTTTGGAACTTGACATATTTTAGTGTCGCGGGTTTGTTCTGCAGTGAAGAAATGCCAAGATTCATCAGTGTGGAGCAAAACTATATAGCCGTGATGTAAAAAACACAGATGACCTTCAATTAACATATTTACAAGTAAAGTGTTATTCAGAAGACAACATACCTCTGCCAAGTGATCGGCGGATAGATCAAGAGTGTCACTTGGTGGATAGTCATTTACATTGCTGCCATTTGTTACACAGAATTACAGTTAGACCAAATAGAAAAGATAATGTATTTTGAAAAGCTCAAACTATTCCAGTCAAGAGGCCATATACCTGAAACCCATATGCTCTTTATTGGAGAAGAGTTTGACTGTTTTGGGGCCTGTGATGACAAAAGAGACATTATTATTTGAAAAACAGGGACAACCAGAAAATTGTGGTGACAGATCAACATGCAGTTCCATCAACAAAGAGATTGTCTGAATATTATCCCATGCATTATTGCAATCGGAAACAACAGTTGAATAAATCAACCTTATTCTATAAGGAAATTCACACATACAAAAAAAGACCGAGAGTTAAATTGTAAGCATAATGGGAACATGTTTTCAATTAGGTCCAAATGCAATCCGCATATTTGTTTGAAATGTACAGGGTGGCAATAAAATGGTGACAACACCCATTGAAACATTTGCAGTACCAATGCAAGTAGACATAGATGCAAGCAAGCACCTCCATTGCAAGTCTGAACACAAGGGAATATGAAAAACAAGTTGAGGAGCACATGACCACAATTAGGAATGCATTATAAGAGGTCATTTAATCAGGAGCAAACAGTAATTCATGAAACCACAAACATGAATCATGTGCTCTTGCTATCACTATTGCATTTAACTTAGGAAAGTACTAGACATACCCACTTAACTTAAGCTGTCAATTGGGCACAAATCTAGCCTCAACGCACGCAAAACTCACCTTCTTCCTCGGGCCCTTTGAAGAGCGCGGAATGCAGTTTGACCACCTGCATGAAGGGGATGTAGATCAGCAGCTGCTCGTCCGAATCGCTGGCGAGGTACAGCCCCTCGTCGTCCCTGTAACCCTGCAAGCAGCACAACGCAATCGCCATTAGAAACTCGCAGCAGATAAATACAACACGATCTCGCTAACCACGAGCGATCGGGTACGACGCCAGTACGCCACCACCGACGAAACCCTAGGAAAATCTTCCCAAACAACAGGGGAAAACAGCCCACCGAAATCGCGGGAAGAACACCAGAATCTAAAATCCTTTGTAACCAGAAGAGGGAGGGACCAATCGAGCTAGGGTTCGACCGGGCAAGCGTACCTGCTTGAGCGCGTTGGTGATGCTGTGGGAGGAGTCCTGGTTGAGGCACTCGACGCCGGTCCAGTCGATGAAGTCGGCCAGATCCACCTGCCCGCGCGGCACCTGCACGGGCGCGGCCGGGGCGGCGGGGGCGGGGGCCGGGGTGGCCGCGCCGGCGGCGGCGGTGTTGGCGGCGGCCATGGGTTGGCTCGGCTCGGCTTGGCTTCCCGAAGCTGCTGGTAGGGCGGGCGCGCGGCGGGGAGGGAGAGGGAGAGCCGGAGAGGCAGGAGGTGCGGTTCGTTCGAGAGGGGTGCTTCGCGTGCCTGCGCGCGTGCGGGAGGGAAGGTGGACGAGCGAATCCGGCTGGTGAGGTGACTTGCGAGTTGAGTTGCGGCCGGGTGGGGTGGGGTGGGGTGGGCCGGTGGGATGCTGATATCTTTCCGTGACGCGGTGCGGTCGGGCCGCGTGCGTCAAAGGCGGTTAGCAGTCGAACTCGTATTCCTAGTCCCTGTACAATGGACAAGAGCTCCAAAATTAAAAATGGTCTGCAACTCGTTAAAGAAAGGGACAAAATGAATTCCCCTCCCTCTCTCTCCGCTCTATCTCCCCCACACGCTCTCTGAAAAAAAAATGATGTACTGGTGTATCATGTACGAGAACATGGTGCCGGCGATCCTCCGGCCATCCACCACCATGCGCATAGCCGATGCGAGAGGAAAGCTTTACGGCGCCACTCGTATGCGTGAGGCCCTCAATCTCATATTGAGGTGAGTGGAGGAGAGAGATGTAAGTGGTCGATCGAAGCATTAAGAATTAAAAGAAAGAATTTTAAAAAATTTGGATGAAAAAAGAAAGAATTTAAATTGAGAGCTTTATTTGTGAGAACAGGATCCAAAGTTAAGGGCTTCGTCGGAGTTGCTAAAGGGTCCAGTCCAAGCGAAGCATCAAGCATCTCCCCTGGCAGTGGCAAAGCTCGCTACTAGATTAATGTAAAGTAGCAACAAAATACTAATTCATTGTGAAGTTAATTGTTGCTTTGAGTTCGTCAGCTTAGTTCGGTAGAACTAGAATGAGACCCCGTATAGTCACCATACCCAATTTGTGAAAGTAGTTGAGACAAATCTACACGCATGATTTTTTATGTCTCTGATCAAATAGGAGTATACAATAAGGCTGATATCGAGATAAAATAATCAGTGGATCGGATTCAGATCAATAACGCAGGTCCCGTTTGGATCTTTGAAATTAAATTACATTCTAATAATCATAATTTAGACATAAATTAATTAAGCTAATATAGTTGTATGTGGAATATATTAGTATATTATTGTTGGTCGTACAAGAGAGATATTTATATGCTGCACTTCTGCTATAGGGCAACGAGTCGAAGAGCGTGTTATAGGTTTCACATTAGAAACATAGCATGAGGATTTATAGAATTAATTTCCATCTCCCACTTCTATGAATTTAAGATAGGCTTATATCTAAACTTTGAAAAGTTGTGGAATGCTAAATTTCAAGATATATAGCCTACTTCATTAAGTAGATTCCAATTCCTTAAAAAAATGAAGGGATCCAAACAGGCCTTAGTAGAAAAAATAACAAAAAAAAATCTCTCGGCCACCAATTTGGCAACGACGCTGATGTTAGTTCAGAAATGGGCAAGAGTTTCAAGGTTGGCGACCTATATAGCATACAATTTATCAACAGTCACCACGTACATAACACAAGGGCAGGCCGATTTCACATAATCTAAGGTTACATGAAGACAGGAGATTCCGCCATTTTCTGTCACCAATTTACCATCAGCAATGAATGGAAACGGGCAAGTGCACAATATTTCACCACTGAAATTTGGTGGTTCTGATTATGTGGAGGACTTTACTGTGAGCTCTACAAAGGATGCATTGGTGGCTACACGTCCAGGGTTTGTCATACATCCGGAGTTGCAGCAGCCGACAGGGAGGATAATACTGGTGGTTCTGCCATCTTTCCAGAAAAACTGGGTATACCTCGTCCTATATCTGGATTACAGGTACTAAAATATAACACCTTTGCTTCAGCTATTAATAATATGAGCGCACAAATGTATGCAAACAGAATCAAACAGACACGCAATTGCAGAGTGGATCAAAGAGTAGAGTGCGAACCTGGAGGCTGCAGTTAGAACAAAGAGGTTCCAACCTTTGGGACAAGTAAACAATGGAGTTCTTCATTTTCTTGTTCCTCTAAGCCGGATCTTATATTTTTCTTCTTGATCTTTTTTACTTTCTGCCTCGTCTCAACTGATAGAGTAACAGACTGCCAAGAAGATATTATTGCCTGCACTCATATTGTAAGTCCATAAGAAGACATGGTGCACTGTTCATCCAGGAGCAATTTGTCATCAGACACTCTTACTGTAACACCTAGCAGATGCCCCAGTGGTCCATGCAATGTTGGGGTGTTGGTGTGCTTCCACATTGAAAGTTTAAAGTGAGAAGCACTAGCATACAGGGACCAAGTCATGAAAGTATGAAAAAACAGAGGACCAATGTTAAGGTGCTATATACAAAGTTAGAAACTTAAAAATATGAAAGTGACCCAGCCTGCTTTTGTAGTGCATAACATAAATAATCAAGAATGGATACAAATATAGTAGTGCATAGTTCAGGCAGAGCACCCAGGTACAATTTAAGTAATGACATACTCCTAGATAGCAAAGATTGCTCTTTTTTCTCGAACTAAGCAGGAGAGCTGCGCGTCATTTCATAAAGGTAGAAGAAAATATATGGGTTTGGCTACTCCCTACCCAGGTACAATACCCAGGTACAAGAACACCCACACACCCACACACCACAGCAGCAATTATATTAAGGCTGCGCCAGATTTAGGAAGAGGTGACCAAAAACCTACAGAGCCTAAACTCCCAGGGGCGGCGACGTGGACACTAGCTCTTGCAGCCTGGAAGCCCCAGCCATGCACCATAGGCCGCCCTCATTGCTTATAGCCCTAAGAACCTCCTGAGTTTTTGGCCTAACCTTTTCGAACACACAATCATTTCTGTGTTTCCAAATCTCCTAGGTGACCAGAATTATCAGAGAATTAAGGCCCTTATGCATTTCCTTAGGTACAGCCAAAAAAGTTCTCCACCATCCAAAGAAGCGGGTCTCAGGAGTCAGGAGATTCAGGGGCTAGATGTATCAGACCCAGGTGTTGGAAAATCAGAACCCAAACCTGACGGGAGAAAACACAACCGACCAGTAAAGTAAATGATGTCACAAAAATGACACGGCAATGTCAGAAAAGTAAATGATGTTATGCAGAAAAGCTTAGTCACTCGTCATATTTGCTGCTGGAGGTCTATCTAGATCATACAACCCTCTCATTATCTTTTCTGCAGGTCTTTCTACTATTCTACTAGTATAATAGATGGCATTTTTTATGGGAGTAATGAGATAGTATTTCTTGAGAACTTTCAACTCAAAACAATGTATCCTCAAAGTTCAAACATTGTACCAAATATGGAGTTCAAATCATCAATGGAATTCCTCTCTTTGCCATAGTACAACGACTAAAATCTAAAAGCCTGTCTACGACCCTCAATCTAGCCCCTCTAACAATATGTTGCTCACATTGTCATCATCCACTGTCTGGTAGACTTGACCAACTTCTCTAGCCTTCTCGCCACCAATGTTGCCAACCAAGACCTGATGTGTCCTTGAATCAGGTACCCACCCCTTTTCTAGCATTTGATCTAGAAACTTGCATGCCTCATTCTTGAAGCCTTCTTTAATAAGGCCGTAAATAATAATGTTATATATTCTGGGGCTCACGGTTCCACTTGTATTTACCACTTTCAGTAAACTTTGTGCAACCATATTAAGAAAAGAAAAAAAGGCCATATCATTGACTAACAATTCAAATGTCTCTTGGTCAGGAACAAGGGCCTGATTCACCATTCTGTTGAACAAGATAGCAGCCTCAAAAATTGTTTCCTTGGTGAGGAAAGAGCGCAACAGACTAGTGTATGCGTACCCATCCAACAGATAACCTTCCATCACCATTTGTGCAAAGAGAACCAATACATCCTTCTCCTTCTTCAAATGGAGTAGTGCTTGAATAATTACGTCATAAGTGAAAAAACTACAAAAAGTGCCGGTGCAAACAGCTAATGAACGCAACTGCACTGCTTCACGAATCCTTCCCGACAAGCAACTCCCTTGAATTAGCATATGAAGTGACTTGTTTGTCAGACTGCAACCTCTTTTAGAGTGATATTTAAAAACCTCAATAGCTTCTTGGATCCTCTCTGTGTGACACAAAACCTCAACAAGTTGTGAGAAAGATTCCGAATTCAAGGACAAGTTTCTAACACTTACCCTTCTGAACATACCTAAGGCATCTATGTACAATCCTAATCGACAGTAACAAGATATAATGGCAGAATAGGTACTCTCATCTGGTGTAAATGAAGAAACAACCATTCTACCAATGAGCTCAGATGCTCTTCTAATGTTTCCTTCATTGCAGAAGTGAGTTATAACAATGTTCCATGACTCACAATCAACCAAACCTCTGTTGTGCAATTTCTCAAGATATCTTACTGAATCCTGCAATCTGCCATCTATGCACAACCATCTCAGCAGCACATTATATGGTTCTGAATCTGTGACGTCATTTTCCTCCAGAAAGCTCAAAGCCTTGCGGAACTTGGATGATGTACAGTAGCAATCCACAATGTCCGCATATGCACTTGCCATTGGAGCATGACCTGATGCTATCATTTTGTTAAGCATCATTATCGCATCATCCAATAGTTGATTCTCACATAAGCATCTAATGAGGGCACTGTACAAATGCATATCCAACTGAAGGCCATTGTCTTCCATCATTTGATGCAACTTAATCGCCTCCTTGACTTTACTGAACTTGCAAAATAGGGGAATTACTTGAGCATAAAAACTACTATCAGGGGTGCATCCTAGTTGCAGCATCTTACAAAAGAGTTCCACTGCTTCATCTGCTCTGTTGTGAGAACAAAGCGCCATGATGAGTATCTCAAAGGTATGGCTGTTAGGAGAACATCTCTTCTTGCTCATCCTGTCAAACTGAATCAGTGCCAGGTCTACACGGCCAGATTCACACAAGGCCTGAATTAACCAATTCAGTGTTTCCACATCAGGAAGCAGTCCAGACTTCACAATCTCCATGTACACAAGCATGAATGACCGCAGGCCACTCCCTTGCTTGACCAGACCACGCAGCACGCCATTACAAGCTGAGACTGATAACTTGAGCTTGGCAGAGGTAGCATGCTGGATAACCAGCAAAGCTTCATCAAATTGGTTCTTACTGCTCAGGGACTGAACCAATTCATTCAGGGCTTGCTCCAATGCAGGGATCCTAAATCTGACCATCTCACCGAGGAGGCTGTCCATATCATCCCGATTTTCAGCAGCAGTAAGCTTGGAGATCATACAGCTGTAGGTGTCGACCGTACGAACGTTGTACCTCTGATGTGAAGCCCATCTGAAGATCCTCAGAGCCAAGCTAGAATCGGAAGTAGAATCAATAACCCGGGTCAGCCTCTCTGGCTGCAGATTGCTATTGAGCGACCGAATCGCCGAATCAAACTCAGAAGAACTTCCTGTATCAGCAGAAGAAGCCATATCTGAGCACGAACGGTACATGAGTTTGACTGATAGCAGGCGCCATCTCGCAGGCCGTACGCGAGACACAGCCTTCAGAGCCATCGAAGCAGACACATGGTCACAGCATCATGCGAAGCTGGAAATGTACAGCTTGTGGGTTCGCGCTGAGGTTTGGCATCTTTACCCTCCTACGAGCGCGCGATTCCCCCGCTGTAATCAAGATGAAAACGAGAAATGGAAACGTAATCAGAATCGGGTACTGCCGGAATTCAGAGAAGTAAAAGGGCCTGTAAAACTGAAGTAACAACACTGGATGGTTCGACTGAACCTCCAACGGTTTTGAAGATAAACTAATAACTTGCATCAGTGATCCATGCCCGAATGAAAGAGCCGGATTCGAGAGCTCACGGCGAAGGGAAGATGGTAGGGGACAAGATTAAACGAGCAGACTGCCACCCGGTCAAGCTGGGAGGCTTTCCTTACCGACGAGACGAGGAGGTGAGGTGAGCACCGCGTGGCGCTCCGGAGGAAGGGAGATGGCCGGCGCGGGCCGCGCTGGGTGGGGGCGTGCTCGGCGCGGAGGCCAAGATTGGCTGCCCGGCGCCCCCACGCCGCGCCGCCGGTCGTCGTCGGTAGGGGAGGGTCTGTCTCTAGACCAGGGGTGGTTGAGGTCGAGTGGAGGAGTGTGCGGGCGCCGGGCGAGGCACAGCCCAGGTGCGAGCGAGGCCACTCAAGCGAGCCCGCGAGCGAGGCAGGTGGGCCGGCCCGGGCTGACGGCCCGGGCTGCTTCCGTGTACCGCAGGCCGCAGGCAGGCACAGTGCGGCACCGGCACACGACCGAGGGTCGACGGTGAACTTCCGCCGTCCTCCTTCTCGCCGCCGCGGAGTCGCACCGGCACACGACCGAGGGTCCGTTTGGTTTTGGGAAGGAGTGGGTTGGGTTGGAGCTGACCCACTTTTATGGGTTGGAGCCGATCCATCTCATGTTTGGATAGGTGGGTTGGAGCTAACCCAGTCTTTTGTTTGGTTGGAGAGGTTGAGGGTTGGGATGGATGTCCATTTAATACCGTTAGTTGTGGGCTCCACCGGTCAGCTACGGGGCTCACCTGTCACCCTCTCTCTATTTTCCCCCTCCCTTCCATCTTTCCCACCGAACCATCCTCCTCTCTTCTCCTCCTCGAGCCATCCTCCCCACCGAGCTCGCCCGGCCGGCGGCGGGGCTCGAGCTCGCCCACGCACCTCCCCGTTGGTACGGGTGGAGGGTGGCGGCGGAGGGCGGCACTGGGCGAAGGGCAGCGCCAATGGAGGGTGATGGAGGGTCGGGTGGGCAGCGGCGGCAGCGCCAGTGGAGGGCGACGACGGTGTGGTCGCCTGCATTTGTTTAGTTTTATTTTCCTTAGCTTTATCCAGGGGCAGCTTACCCAATTTGTTTTCCTCCACAGGCTTTCCCTATTGTGAACAAGGAATGGGAATACTCGCACAAGAAGGGTTCAAGTGTACGTTTGAGCGTGGGATTCTCCATCTCTATTTCAACTTCAAGCGTTACCGCTACAGGCGTTGAAGTAGTACCTCGGAGGCAGTAAAGAACTGGATCTGTTGAACTGCTGCATGGCGGTTCTGCCGTCTGCTCACATGGATATCACAGTCATGTATGCGTCCTCGACATAGATCCTGTGCCAAATGAGAACACACTTTTACAGTACTGATTTCTCCCCATTTTGGGAGTTTGTACTTGTACGATATTACAACCTAGCAAGCTGATAGTTCTCTATCAAAACTACTTTCAGTAGAATGGAGATACATACTACTCCCTCCGTTCCATTCCAAATTATAGGTCGTTTAGCTTTTTAAGTTCATAGATATTATTATGCATCTAGATATAATATATGTCTAGACCTTTAAAAGTCAAAACGGCATATTGAATTCCAACCAAAGGCATTAATCACGAACCAAACCAACAACAGGGCACTTTTCACTCTGATAAGCATTCCTGGACTCTGGAATTAGTGGGATGGCATCACTTGCAGAGTCCCGCCAAGGAGGCGCAAGACCTTAGCGCCCGTGTCCCCATGGCAAGCAGACCAAAACCCAGCAGAAGACACACCAGCAATGAAATCTTATCCTGTATCCAAACTTACAGAAATTATGACAATGCAGCAAAGGATTCCACTCTATCCTTTGTACAGTGGAAGCAGGCCAGAAACAACAACGAATAAAACTTGCGAACCCGTCAAGACTTGAAAGGCCCCACAGTTGCTATTGTCAACATCCATTTGGTTCTGTTAACTCATTGGAAGTCAAGTTACAAGCCACGAACTTGATGAAGTTTGTAACTTGTAAAGGGACTTGACCATCCAAAGTCCAAAACCAAATAGATCAGGACCGATGTAATAAAAAAGATTCAAATAAATCTCATTTTCTCCAGAAACACAACATGTTAAGCAAACCGAGCAGCAAGGCAGATGGGCAAACAGCAGCCATCGAGAACATAAAACTTAAAGAGTACTTGCATTGGTTCCATCCAGAGTTTCAGGCCTTGAAAACCAACAAGCTCAGTTATAACCTAGCTACTTCGAATACCAAGATGACAGTACGGTAACCAGGACCAAAATCAGGACAAGTCCATCATAAGAAAACTACCACCATCAACCACTTCTCACCAACATCTTGGCATCCCGACCAAAAAAGAGAACACCCCATCATTAACCAAACTTGGAGCAGTTCAGCAGTAGAACATAACGTCCTTGACGTTGTCCTTGATCTTCGGAAGTTGGCGCACCTCCACAGGACCCTCACGAGCTGCCTGTCCGCTGCTGCCAGGGGTCGAGCCACCGCCCGAGCTTTCTCCTTCCACATAGTAGCGAGCACGGAATGCAGCAAGGTGGGCATAGTAGGCAGGCGCGACTGGAAAGCAAAGAGCATCCCATCAGTGATGTCTCGTTAAACAAATATTTAACAACTACAACATATAAGAAAATCAAGAAATGATGTACGGTTCAAGAAAGTAGATGCTCATACTATTGGTACAGCCTTACAGGCAACAGTAGGATTAACCATAACAAAGAAAATATGATCATGAATCCAGCAGATAAAGATTATTTTAGAGTTGGCAACAATATCTTTGGCTACTTATTTCAATGAAAATTCAGATAACACATTGCAGAGACATTAAGAATACTATGTGTGAATCAGTGAACCGATCTACTTTGGCTATACAACAACATGCTACCAAGACTGTGTTATCCACTACTACAATTTGCAGTTAGAATATCAAAGAACTAGAAATTTTCTCAAGTTTTATGTTCACAGAAAAAGAGCTTATATCAGTGAATCAAGCTTCAACTGAGCAAATTACAGTAGGAAACAAAACCCACTGGCACAGCACGGGGCAATCTACATGGCAATGCATCAACAATTTTCAAATAACATGCTGCAAAGATTGTGTTACCCATTACTCTAGTTTGCAAATAAACTGAACAGAGGTTAACTTACCTCTGACACATCACTCTGGAGGGAGTAGATATCCTAGAATCTCTGGTATCTTTATTTCAGTTTTGCAAGCGATTTTCCCTACCCTGATAAATCCAGAGTAGCCAAACTCGGAGAGGTTTGTCAGCCGGTTAGGCTTACCAGCTGAACCAGAATAACCAATCTTAAGCTCCGTGGGCAGATGGGATGGCCTGAGCCGCTTTGGTGCAGGTGCATCTGCACATTCACATGATGCAGCTCGCTTCTTTGAGTTTAGGGAATTCGGTTTTAAGACCTTAGAGATGTGTAAAAAGAGTTTGGATTGTTCTAAATGGCTTGTGGGATCATCTAATATTTTGGGGAATTTTGGTGGAATTTTTGGATAAAAGGAATGGGTAGAATAACATTTGGTGTGCACTAAGTGGGGGGTACCTAGCAATTTTGGGACGGATGGGAGGCTGACAAGTGGGGACGGGTCAACGTGGTCAGTGGGACGCGCCGGGGTCTACTGTGGCGTGGACCGGGATGGTGGACGCGTGGACCAGAGGCGACGGCGTCTTCGGCGACGGGGTTGAGCGGCGGCGGAGCTGGGATAGCGAGGTTCGGCCGCTCTAGGACCAAGGCCTCACGGGGGAGGGTGTCTAACGCCACGCAGTGCTCCTCGACTTCGACCCGGCCCGGCTCTAGGGGATAGAGCGTGGCGGCGGGTGGAGGAGGCGCGGCGGTTTCCTAAGCCGTCGAGGAGAGGAGAGCAGGTGGTGCGAGGTGGAGAGGTGGGGTGGCGGGGCTATTTATAGCCCCGGGAATTTCCCGTAGATGGGCTTGTGCCGGCGGACGGAGCTAGCGGCGAGCGGATAAGCTCGCCGGCCATTAATGGCGGGCATATGCGGGGTGCGCCGGTGCGGTGCAGGTGCAGAGGGCAAGAGGGAGGCTCTGGCGTGGGGTGAGGGGTTGGGTTGACGTGGCGTGATGTGGCGGACGCAGGGCGCTCCTCGGAGTGGCAGGAGCAGGCCGGCGGCCGTCGTGGCCACGCCGTGGCGTCGCGCGTGCAGGTGCGTGTGGCCGGCGGTGAGAGAGGGGAGGTGGCTTCCTGACAGGGAAGGTGGGCGAGGCGTTCCCGCAATAGTGCGGCGCGCTCGTCACCAGACTGGGAGGCGGCCGGGGGAGGCGGATCGGGCAGTGGCCGCGCCGGCGTGTGAGGGGGGATGCACGGGCGTGCGAGAGAGGGAGAAGTGGGAGAGGAGGAAGACAACAACGACGAGGCCGCGGTGGGATGGGCCAAGCTGGGCCGTACGGGAGGAAGGGGAGGAGGGGCCGAGCGAGTCGGGCCGAAAGGAGGAGAGGGGAGAGGGTTTAGGCGGGCCAGGCCGAAGGGAGAAGCGGGCCGAGTCAGCCGAGCCGGGAGAAGGGGTGGCAGCCCAGTTAGGAGGTTTAGCTATTTGTTTGGGAGGGTTTAGGGTTTGAATTCAAATTTGAACTACGTTCAAATTTTGAGAGATGTTCAAGTTGGAGAGATGTTTAAGAGATTTGGATCTTTCCTATTTTCTAGAGCACACAAATGCACAAGCAAATGATGTCTATGCATGAATGAATATATTCTATGAAATTTAAATATGGATGGAGAATTAAGGATTAAATCTAGTTTATTTAGAAAATTTTTAATAAGTCCCTATTTTTTAGTGTTTTAAATTTGGGGATGTTACAAGATCAGGGCAGGACCTGCGAAGGCCCCACAACACCCTGCCCACTTCATGACTCAGGAAGAACTGGGCTGTACCAGAGGCATTAAATGCGGACGTGGCCTCCTGACTGCCCCGCGCGGAGATATGACCTGGCGAGGGGAGCCGACCTTTAGCCAGGGGGTCCAAGGGTGAAGTTACACCCTTTGGACTGCCCAGGACACCTCGAAGGACGAGGCCGCGCGCGGTTGTACGTGCCCACGCACCCCGATGTCGTCATCGTCAGCACCGCCAGAGCGACCCATCAAGGTCAAGACTCTGCCCCCACGTTAGGTCCCGTACAGGCCCGCAGACAAGGCAGGGCCCAGCGTCGGGCGTGACAGCGTGGGACGGCCGTAATCATACTAAAGAGGTCGGGGAAAGCCCGAACGAGCGACACGCCCCGCCCCGACCACCAACCCAAGCCTGCCCACTCATTGCCGATACGGACGTCAGCAACGGCTCCCGTTCCGTTCACTGCCATGGGGTTGGCGGACGGGATAGAAGCACACCGCGGGACAGGCCAGGCCGTGCATAAGCGGCTCATGTCGCACAGGAGTCACCGTACAGGGCGTGCGAAGCCCACGACCAACCAAGGGGATAGGACAAAGAAGCCCCTTTCGTACAAAGAAGACCCGACCACGCCACAACCCTCGACCTCTGAGGTCGGGGACCCCCTCCATTTCTTAACATTTGTCATCCAGTCCCTGAACTATATAATAGGAATCGGGCCTTCTTTCTCCCTCTCTCTCGCATTTGCACACACACCTACATTGCATGAACGCTTGCTTGCAAGCATCTTGTTGTAAGCCCAGTGCACTCGATCCAAGAAACACGACTCCTGCCGAAACTGGATGTAGGTATCTTCCTGAACTAGTATAATTCCTTTGTGTCTCGTGTGCAAGCTATCGTAAGTGAGGAGAACGCAGCATACAATTACTAGTTGGCGGTACAAAACACCGATAAAATTTGATCAAATTTGAAACAGTTTGACTCCTTGAGAAACGAGAGTTACATTTTTTTGGGACGGAGGGAGTATTAAGAGTAATGAATTATATGGTTCAAAGAATTTAATTGAATTACACCATCTATGATCATCTATAATTTGATTTACGGAACCAAACCCATCCTTAATTAATAATCTACGTGCGTGAGCTCTCCGGTTTAATGCCGGTCCCATACGTGCACTGTTACATGGTGAAATGCCACACGCTGACACGCACTGCCAGGGAAAAAGGGAAGGTCAGGGTAATTACTACGGTCGGGACCATGTCACTGCTTGTTCTCACTCGCACACGCCGTTTGCGCGTTGACGAGGACTCAGCAATGTACATCGTTTCGTCGTCGTTCAGACCGTCTCATTTCAATTCGTTATCGAGCCGATGCGGTAAAATATCGTACATGCTCTGATCACATTTTACAGACTGCCGGCCGACCACGGGGTATTACTTTATCTTGCACAATACTTCATTTGTTTCAAATTCTAAATTATTCTAACTTTTTAGAGAGTCAAATTATTTTACGTTTGATCAAAATTATAAAAAGAGTTATAAAGATTTATAGTACTGAATAAATATATTATAAAAATATATTTAATAAAAATTCTTATATGCACTTACATAAATATTAATATTTTATTGTATAAATTTGGTTAAACTTGAGATACTTTGACTTTCCCAAAAAGTTGGACTTACAATTTGAAACTGAGAAGCAGCTACTTGCAGTTACAACAGGTAAAGTTCTATTGAAAAAAGATTAAAATGAGAGAAAAATAAATGGGAGTGTAGTGTAGGTGCTACGCATAGTAATCCGCGGTTGACACGACACGCGTGCGTGACCAAACGTAACCGAATCTTCCTATCCTGCAGTTGGTGATCGAGCATGCACGCAGTGGTTGGGCAGGCACACGTCAAGCAAATCCCTCTCCTCCCCTCTCCAAGATGGGATGGAAATGGTCGCCTCGTAGCCCTCACCGTTCCTAACGACGCCGAGAACCAAACGAGATAAGGAAGCTTCTATTTTTTGTCGCGATACCTTTTTCTTTCTTTCTTGTGTAGCTTATCGTGAAAAAGATCACATCTGATCTGCGAAGTGCAAGTTGCACGCGTTAGTCTTCGTTGTGACGTAAGAGCAGAGCAGACGTCGTCTCGGCGTGTCTATATCACTATATGCATGCGTTTTTCTGCATATCGTACTATACACTTTTCATAATGAACAGTTACTAACCAAAATGTCGTCGATGGTAGTATTTGTCAGCATTTTTCCCAGAATAAATATTTTTAGAACCTAGGAAAATTTTGTTTACAATCATCTAATTGTGCAGGAAAAAAAACATGTATGAACATGTCTTAAGACGAATGGACACTGCTGGGGAAAGCGCCTTTAAACCCGCTTTAGTACTGGTTGTGCAACCAGTATCGCTAGATTAGTACTAAAGGAGACCTTTAGTACCGGGTCAAATAACTGTTACTAAAGGCGTATTAAAAAATTAAAAAAAAACAAAAATCCCCCGACCAGACCCGCTAGATCCTGCCGCCGCCCGACCGCACCCGTCGCTGTCTGCCGGAGCTCTGGCCGCACAGCACCTCAGCCCCTCCTTGGCCGTACCCCGCCACCGCCCTAGCCACACGTCGGATCTGAGAGAGAGAGGGAGGGAGGCCTCACCCGCCGCTCCCTCTCGCCAAAGCTCCGTCGTGCCCTCCTGCTGACACTCCGCCGTCGCGTACTCCCGCCAGAGCTCCATCGCGCCCTCCCTTGCCTCCACCGCTTCTTGCCCCACCGCTGCTCCTCGCCACATGTAAGAGGTGAGGGGCGAGCGGAGGGGGGAGGAGAGGGGCGGCGACGGGAGGGAGGGAGAGAGGAGCGGGGGTGGGAGATAAGGAGGGTGTGGGCTGGGTGAGCGCGTGGGGTGAGAGATAAGTTGGGGGGAGGGGCTGACGTGTGAGAGGCCTTTAGTAACGGGTGAAGCCTCCACCGGGTACTAAAGGCCCTCAGGCACATTATTACCGGGTGGAAGCTTCACCCGGTACTAATTCGCAACCTTTAGTACTGGATGAAGCCTCCACCAGGTACTAAAGGGGTCACGGGGGTCTCCTCGGGGACTAGCCGCTAGATCCGTTACTAATGCTAACATTAATACCGGGGTCAAAAAGTAACCCGTAATTAGCCTAGGGACGAATGCTCAATTTTTCAGTAGTGGAACGTGACTAACTCCATCGAGCTAGTGGCATTAATTTTATCAAACTGAAAATTCAAACCTGATGAATGTTGTACCTTCTCGTCTACGAAAAATGCATGCCATCGGCGACCTCATATAAATTAAAATGCTCAGCAAAGCGGAACCAGATCAATACATGTATGTAGTATGACACATCATCCAACATTCGGGTTGAAATTATCTCCAATGATGGTTGCACAGACCCCTGGCATAATTCAGAAGCATAATGCCATATGGAGTATTTGGTCAACACAAGCAGCCGACACAGGGGGAGCGGCTAAGACGTCATAATAAGCAATAAAAAAACTGGGAGCAATTAGAAGAAGTAAGCGTGTCAATAACTCTTAGCATGCATGCATGCATGCATAGCATGAATGATAGCTATTTGGTAATTAGAACAGCCATCTCCATCAGCTGCAACAACTAGCAAACACTTGACCAAGAAATGATAACAAATTCCCAGAAACATATGAGGGCCGTCTCGCGAAAGAAACACGAGAATTTTGAGGGATTATTATTTCTTAGGGCAAGTTTATAGGACATGTGTCGTATTTTGTGGCCCGGCAGTCCAAAGAGGGTTACCCAAGTGGTTAATTTATAGATAGAGGGGATCGCAAGACCAATAACTCGAAGGTGATCACGAGAACACGAGGGACACAAAGGGTTTAGACAGGTTCGAACCTCCGGAGGGTAATACCCTACGTCCTGTATGTTTGGTGGTTTGTATTGCTTGTAAATCGAGATAGATGAGATTGTTGGGATTGGATTGGTTGCTCTCAGGAGGCGCCCCTGGCCGCTTATATTGGCTGCTGAGTGAGGGATTACAAGTCGGTTTGGATCTGGACTAGTCGGCTATTACATGGAAACCTAGCAGAGTTCGGCTACAACCCGTGTCCTGCAATATCCGAGCTGATCTTGAATCATCTGACCTTCCTTACCTTGTACTCCAAGTATCTTCACATCCTTGACCCGCACGCCCTGATCGAGTAGGCTCACTTGTTAGATCCGGCCAGTATCCTGGTTGAGGGGACCCATGGGTATCCGTATCCCTTGGTACCAGTTCATTAGAGATTGCAGCGGCATTGTTGCTTTCCAAATAGTGCCTGCACAACTGGAGAAACCGATGTTTTAACAGATGATGCTTAAATGGGCGCTGTACCATGGCACCAATGCACTAGAACCACATTATTAAAGTAAATGAAAATTACATATTCAGGGCAACAAATGAAAGGATCACACATCAACACATCATGGGCGAAAACGAGAGCAATATCTCACCAACGGCCAATGCAATGGGCGATTCAACGAACCTGACGTGCCACCAGATTGTGCTGCTGCGATGAACAACAGCAGCAAGCCGCAGGTCACGTCAGAATCTGATGCAAACGGTTCTGTGCCGGGGTGTGATGTGAAGGTCTCGAGCTGCAGCCTGGGGAAGTGCAAATCATGTGATCAGATTATGATGAGAAAATCCCACTGGTCAAGAGAAAGAGGATGAATTAAGATAGGGTTTATGGAGGATGGTTGACCCACCACCTTACATCCGCAATATAATGCGATGAATTGACCACCATCTGAAACCAAGATATATTTCAAAAGAGATCTGGAACAAAGATGCAGGCCTATCATAAGCAACACTTCTGCACCAACAGACAAGTAGTATTTATATCTCAATATTTTTCTATGCCCGTATTCTTTTCTTAAAAATATCACATATATATATATATATATATATAATAGTGTTTGTTGAGTTTTTATCAGGCATGACAGCAACTGGCAAATTGATAAACCTGCCGATTTCAGTTTATCCCATTGGAAAGTTACAGAGCCTGACGTGATCCAACGCGTTATCATTCTGATTACTTAGTCCACTATTTATTGGTTTTAAGTACACCAACTTTTCAGCTAAAAAAAGTACAACAACTATATGCCCTGTTTCATCTACTCAAATTGTAGTCAATGGTTGTTCATACCTTCAAAACTAAATGCGAGTATTTGTTTCTTTAGATAGGAGTTAGGAGTCATGTATCATTGATAGAGTTAAAAAGAATCTTTCTAGAGTAGAGCAAAAAGGCCTAGGAAATAGGGCTTAATTTATTTTTAAGAAGAAATTAGGCTATTAGTAGCAAAGTGATATGGCTGATCGGCTAAATCCTCACACAAAAGTAGACTGAAATTGATGACCACTGAGACTGAGACAGCCAGAATAGTGAATACAGAAAAAAAAAAAGCTGCTCCCCCTCTACTATTATTCCAAACAGGAAGCATCCTTGAAGCCGCCAGATCGTCAAAATTCGTGCAGGCGGCATAATTTTGGTTGTTTCTGTTGATTAGGTCGTGCAAGCATAAGCATAGAGGCTAAAAAAGATTATAAACAAAGTTAAAGGAATAGCACAAGCGGCCAACAAACACGGGGAATAACTAGACCCAAAGGCAATTATGTCTTTTACTTTAGTGCAAGGAAAAGTACTAGTACTGATACGATTTTAAAGGTACCGATACTTGGCTTTCTCATGTCATCATTTGATTGAGCACTACAAACCATCTTTTAGTGTGCATGATTTGAAAATCAGAGAAAGAAGAACGTAATCAATCAAGATCAGTGAAAAAGGCACTAACAGTAACAGGATCTTATGAGTGGGTGAGATTTCAAGATCATCTTATTTAAAAGGATGAGATTTGCAGTCACAAGAACAACCCCCACTGTTCAAGACAAGAATTGGAAGAACTCAGTTGTCCATTCATTAACAATAAATGGGGAATGGCTCTACGCTCCATGTTGGTACAAATCCTGAACCAAGTGAGTAGCACGGGACAACAATGTCTGTCACTAGCAACAAACACTGGTCCTGGGTTTTTTTTGACTATGCCCACCGCCACGAAAAGGGCCAAAAACTTCGACACAACAGCAAGAAAGCGAAAGGATCACGAATTCACGAGCAGCCGAGTCAATTAGGTAGGGAAAAAGGGAGTCACTCCACCCCTTTTGTCGTGCCCCTCAACACGAACAAAATCGTCACAAACGAAGTGGTCAACCGTCGCCAATGATCCAAACACAATAGCACATTAAACAAAGATAGAAGCCATGAGCAAATGATGCACGCACACAAAGCCTAAAATACAAGTCACAGGAGCTCCAAATGAAGCGCCTATATATACCAAATTGAACACACGGCAACAGCACACGCACTGAACACAAATCAGCAGTAGGCACAGCAAGCAAGAAACCAAACATTCCATTGTCCTTACCGTTGCATGCAGGAACGCGCGGCCCGGCCGGCCATGACGAGGATGAGCTTGACGGCGGCGGCGGTGGTGTTTTTGGTGCTCGCGGTCGCCTGGCCGCTACTGGCCTCGGCCCAGCCGGCGCCAAGCATGCCTCCGCCGTCCCCTCCTGCGGCGGCGGCCACGAACAACTCCCGGCTGGAGAAGGCGTACGTCGCGCTGCAGGCGCTGAAGCGCGCCATCACCGACGACCCCAAGAAGCTGACCAAGAACTGGTGCGGGCCCGACGTGTGCAACTACTTCGGCGTGTACTGCGCGGCGGCGCCCGACGACTCGTGCCAGCGCACGGTGGCCGGTGTGGACCTCAACCACGGCGACCTCGCCGGGACGCTCCCGGAGGAGCTGGGCCTCCTGTCCGACCTCGCCGTCTTCCACCTCAACTCCAACCGCTTCTCCGGCTCCCTCCCCGAGTCCCTCCGCTCCCTCCACCTCCTCCACGAGATCGACGTCAGCAACAACCAGCTCACCGGCCCCTTCCCGTCGCAGCTCCTCTGCCTCCCCAACGTCCAGTACGTCGACATCAGGTAAGCTCAGCACCCTTATACTATGCACAAATACAGCTGAACCTGCGAACCTGCGAAGATTTTTCATGAGTGCACCTGATGTGTTGCATATGTACGTGCGAAGGTTTAACAACTTCTGCGGCGAGGTGCCGGCGGCGATCTTCGAGAAGAAGATCGACGCGCTATTCATCAACAACAACCACTTCGAGTTCACCCTGCCGGAGAGCTTCACCAACTCGACGGCGTCGGTGATCGTGCTGGCGAACCTGCCGCGGGTGGGCGGCTGCCTGCCGAGCAGCATCGGCGACATGGCCGGGACGCTCAACGAGCTGATCCTCCTCAACAGCGGCATCTCCTCCTGCATCCCGCCCGAGATCGGCAAGCTGGACAAGCTCACCGTTCTCGACCTCAGCTTCAACAGCATCACCGGCACGCTGCCGGACACCATCGGCAACATGCGCGCGCTGGAGCAGCTCGACGTCGCGCACAACCAGCTCGCCGGCGAGATACCCGAGAGCATCTGCGAGCTGCCGCACCTCAAGAACTTCACCTACTCGTACAACTTCTTCTGCGGCGAGCCGCACCGGTGCCTCGAGGTGCCGCGCATCGACGACAGGCAGAACTGCATCGCCGGGCGCCCCGACCAGCGACCCGGCGAGGAGTGCATCTCGTTCCTGCACCGGCCCAAGGCGCACTGCGACGCCCACGGGTGCGTCGCGCCACCGTCTCCGCCACCGCCACCCCCTCCCGTGCACGCTCACCCTCCGCCGGCGTACTGATCTGTGGTAATACTGTAACATGTAATTGCTTGCTGCCTTTGTGGTGCGAAAATTAAAGGGTGAGTGCATACACATGGTATATACTGTAATCTTTATTTTTCAACAAAAGAGTAATAATGATTCATAGATTTGCTTTTCGGAATGGTATGCGTGTTCTTGAAAAAAGAAAAAGTATTTGCATTGCAGAACTCAACTGAAAGTTTGGTGAAAGAGACTTGTCAGTGTATTCCTTTATTGTTTCTTGTACTGGGGTTTTAATGTTCTAGTACTTAAAGTCATAGCTAAATCATTTGAAAATAATGTGCTCATAGCAGTTCGACTTCTGCAAATACATTTTTTTTTGAAAAGCTAACTGCAAATACTTATTTCTTATCACCTTTTCATCAGTAAATAGTTGAACCAGAGCTACAGTTTAGATGGGGACCGTGTTAGACAGAAATAGGACCACTGCTAAAGTGGAGAAAAAACAAAGAAAAAAAAGAGAAGGATAAAAAAATTGTTTTGCATTTACATGTTGAAAAGATTATAAAAATGTTTTAATCATGCAAACGTTGGGGGTTTATGAGAGTTGGTACATTACTGCGAGCCAGTTTGGCAATTTAGATACCAGCCATTGTTAAAAAGTTATGTTTGAAATAATATATGACCTAGTCAGATATGGAAGCTAAGGAAACAGAGGAACAAGAAAAACAGAGCATAGTAAATTAAAAAGAATCTAGTTCAGGTACACAAATGATGAACAGTAATGGAATAATGCTTTTGATAAGGATTGGTCAAAGGGGAATTAAAAAAGTGCTGCTCATGGATTCCAGCTGCAAAGAGCGTTTTCTTTTACTCTATGGTTGATCAACTCAAAGGGAAAGAAGCTTCCCCTACCTCTCATCTTGGCTGGCTCCAGGCAGGCTGGGTTTTCTTCATGCACTGAACATGCGTTTTTATCTTATCCATGTAACTTCTACATGTCCTTGTCGCACGGATAAACCTATTAAAAGATTAGATAACCGAAAAACATATGGTGTACTAACTTCTAAGTATATCCATTAGTGTAAAGCATGCCACCGATTTACTGGAGATGGATGACAGAGATGGCTATGGTATATAAACATGATGCTGATGGTAACATGATATTCGCAAGTATGATTGACGAATATGGTCTTAATAGTGAAACTGAGTGGACAGGCTCGGCTGCATGGGATGGCTGACCTATTCGTCACTAGTCGGTCAATTGAGGGACAGACCGACAGATAATAACTGCAGAAAAGTTGTGCAGATTTGTACACGGTGGAAGAAGAATATGAATTGTGGCAATGGGGATGACTAAACCAGTAGTTGACCAAGTGTAATGTGGCCATTTTCCCTAAAACATGACAAACAAGCTGATGACACCATTCTTACTGCCCTTTTTAAGTAATCAGACATATTGTTAAGGGCCAGCTTATCACATAATCAAGTCTGGTAATATAGCAGGTAACCTGATACATTGTTATATTAGAAAGAAGATGCAAAACAAAGATCTGCTAACCAATTTACATGGATTACTTGCAATTTCAGCATATCTCAGCAAACTACAATATGTGTGCATGGTGGATGGCTGGATGCTTCTGCTTGAGCTATTCTTCTTTTCAGATTCATGCTGTGTCTTTGCAGTTGCTCCTCTAGTTCAGGCCTACTTGTGTGATTTCAGCTGAAAAGGCAAGCTTTATTGTTCAATTTGTGAAATAACGCCGTTATGATGGAATGGAACCGAAACAGTACACTACTGTGTCAGTAGAACATAACATGTGAGTTCTGAGCAACAATTATGACTATATTTAGACTTCCGAAAGAAGGACCTCAGATATAGAGTATTGGTTCCTAGCATAGTAACAAGGCAATAAAGCACAGTCTTTGATGACGTGCTGGTTTCATTCAATGAGATTCAACGGTATCAATGAAATGCAAACAAAGGCATGTTTTCTTATAAAAAATATTCATTACTTAATTACCATGGTAACATTTTTTCAGTTTTTACAAGAATGTAAAGGGTACATTAATTGTACCAACAGGGAAGGATAAACCAAATCCTAGTGATAGGCAGAACTCAGTGAGTAATGCTGATCATGACATGCATTCAACCCAGAAAATCAGTAAGTTAATGGACTTAGGGCATGATTGAGTGCTAGATATTCACTAATAGATTTGGATCAATAATTATCATTTCATCACTATTAATAAAAAGAATCTTTGGTCATTAGTAGGCTTTCGATGGATGCACAGATTCATCATACCTGAGTGGAAAGCATTGTAGTACATGAAGAAGATATTGTGGTACAAGAATTCTGTTCCTAAAATCTACCAGTAGTCGCCACAAGAGCAGAGTCCATCTTCAAAGTGGTGGAAGCGGTTCAGGTCTCTGAGTATAATTCGCCTATTGAAGACCATTGAGACAAGCTTTGCCATTGAATGGCAATCTGGGCATACACGGAGATTCTTCACAACTCGTAGTGTAGCTCCTGGAGCTGTATTTAGAAGCCCAAAAGCAATTGCGAGCTTCTCACTATGGTATCTCAGGCTTGTTGCCTTCTCCTCCTCACCCATTTCAACATGAAACACATGTGAAGTATCAGGGACATAACCAACCAGTTTTAGTTGGTCAATCACTTCATCAACCATTTTCCTTGCTTCTTGTGATTTGGGGTGCCTCCCATCTCCTGCGAAGAACTCGTGAACTGTGTTATCTATCTCGATTGAGCTACAGCCTGGCACCTTTACCACACCTTTCTCATTCATCAGTTTCCGTACCCTATTCATCTCTTCCCACTTTCCAGTGTTTGCGCACAAATTCGAGAATATTACATAGTCGCCACCATGAGAATCGTCCAGCTCAAGAATCCTCCCAAAGACACGTTTGCCAAGTTCGACGTCTCTGTGGCCTCCACAAGCAGAAAGCAACGTCCTCCATAAGATGGGGGTGGGCTTTATTGGTAGTTCATCAATGAACTTGTAAGCTCTCTCCAGCTGCCCTGATCGAGCTAGCAAATCTGTCACGCAACCATAGTGCTTGATCCCTGGAATGGTACCATTATCTTTCATGTCGTCGAAATACTGAAGCCCTTCACTCACCAAACCAGAGTGGCTACAGGCATAGAGCACACCAAGGAATGTAATATCATCAGGCTTTATCCCCTGCTTCTTCATCTCTTCAAACAGCAAAATGGCCTCCCTGCCATACCCGTGGTTAGCGTAGGCCACGATCATCACTGACCAAGCTTGCTTATCTCTTGATTCCATCCCCTGGAACACAGCAACGGCATCCTCCAAGCTCCCGCACTTTGCATACATGTCAATCAACGCAGTGCTGACTTTGACGAGCGAATCAAGCCCTATCTTCCGGACATAATCATGGATCCACCTCCCCAGTTCCAGCGCCCCAAGCAACGCACACGCCGAGAGCGCACTAATCACCGTCACGGACGTGGGCTTGAGCCCCTTGGCCTGCATCTCCCGGAACAGAACCAGCGCTTCCCCAGGCCGGCTGCTCCTCACGGCCGCGGCGATCATCGCGTTGTACGAGACCACGCAGTCCCCTTCCATCCTGTCAAACATGGCGCGCGCGGCGCGCACGTCCCCGCACTCGGCGTACATGTTGATGAGCGTGGGGCGGACGTACTCGTGGCCCGCGGCGCCGACCTTGGCCGCCACGGCGTGCGCCTGCCGCCCTTCCTCCCCCGCGCGCGCCGCGGCGCACGCCTTGAGCAGCGACACGAACGTGTAGGTGTCCGGCGCGACGCCCTCCTCCAGCATCCGCGCGAACACCCGCACCGCCGCCTCGGCGGCCGCGGAGGACGACGGGGAGCCGCGCGCGTAGCCGCGGAGCAGGGTGTTGTACCAGACGGCGTCGGCCGGGTGGGGCACCCGGTCGAACACCTGGCGGGCGTAGGCGAGGTGCGCGGGGGCCGCGCCCGGGGCGGTGCAGAGCGTGAGGAGCCTGGTGACGAAGGCCGGGTGCGCGGCGAGGCCGGCCTTGACGGCGGCGGCGTGGAGCTGGGCGAGTGATCGGAGGCTGGTGCAGTGCGGGAGGTGGGAGAGGAGCGGGTGGTGCGGTGGCGGGCTCTTGGATTTGGCGGGAAGGAGAGGGGGAGGCGTGGATGTCAGGGGTGCAGACGACATGGCCGTCCCGTTGCCGTGCGTGGAGGACGACGATAGCCAAGTGGAGTGGGGGGATCGTAATCCGGAGGAAGAGAGATTTGGGATGGGGCTTGGTACTTTGTAATTGCAGATGGGCCCCTGGGCCGAACAAAGCTGGGCCCAGAACTAACTGAATCGGGCCGGACCAGGCTGGTTTATTATTAAAAAAAAGTACAGAAGCATGTTGAAAATTATGTCCTCCCCACCAAACAGAATTTTTTTAACTGAATTTCATTCAAAAATAGCAGTTTCATTTCTGATGTACTTCTGTATGTAAATAGAACAAATTTATCGTATAAAATGGAATTTCAATAAAGCAGACAAAATAATATTCAATAAAAAAACAGGGGGGGAACAAAGGCCTCATGCACCGTTATCGAGGCGATACCTCAGTAGTTGTCTTGTATACGCTCGTACGCCGATGGAGTACAAGTTTATAATATCCTCGAGATACGCAGCAGCTATACCGTACCCCGTCACCCGTGCGTATAAACTACGCGTAGCCGTGTACGCACCGCGCCGCCGCCGCGCATGCACACACCCGTCGGCGACTCGGCAGGCGTGGCATACGTGACCTGGAAACGGAGTTGGTGGGCGCTGCGGCTGCGAGGAACCGAGCAGCTCACACACACCCACAGGCCACAGCGCCCGCAGACAGCTACGTACACCATACGTGTACGTGACGCGTCCATGTCACCTAGTACGCTTTCCGAGAACCCGACAAGCGGAGTGAGGCGAGCGCGCACCTGTTCACGTTTGACCTGCTGGGCTTGGGCGCGCGCTCGTCCACACACGACACGAGCCAGAGGCCAGAGCCAATGGCCACCTCTGACATCAGAGCTAGGGTATAGGACAGCGTGGTATGGATGGGAAGCGCCGAGGAAGCGACCGGTTCCTCCTTCGATCTGCTTGTTCATACTGTTGCTCGTGGAACATTGCCAGCCGGACGCGACGCGGACCTGAAGAGACTGCTTGACGAGATGCGCTCGTGTCTGCAGCTCAAATTGGTCCGTACGGAGACTGTGCAGTAGTGTACACGTGTGTGTATGGATACGAGTTTCTAAACTTTAGAAGATGTTCGATGCTAATTAAAAGTGTTAAATATGAGTTAATTATAAAACTAATTGCAGAACTTCTATACTAATTCGCGAGATGAATCTATTGAGCCTAATTAATCCATGATTAGCACATGTTTACTGTAGCAGCATATTGTCAAATCATGAACTAATTAGGTTTAATAGATTCGTCTCGCGAATTAGACTCCATCTGTGCAATGAGTTTTTGTAAATAATCTATATTTAATACTCTTAATTAGTATCATGAGACAATAACCGAAATAAATTTTAGGACGCTATGTCTTCGAAACTACAGGTAGCTGTTCTACACATTCTTCGAGATGAGCTCTGTGCAGCGTATGTTTCTTCGCGCTTGTTTACGGCCACCTATTACCAAATGAAACAACCAATTTTATTTGTCCTACAAGGCGACTCATTAACATGGAAGTTAGTTTAATTTAATAAAATTTCTTCTTAAGGGTAATGACTTTACCGTTTACTGCGTGAGTCATAGTTACATTATAACCCCATTTGGTTCTTCAGGAGCCTGTTATATCGAATGTTTAGATACTAATTAGAAGTATTAAATATAAATTAATTATAAAACTAATTGCACCCCGGATATGACCAAACGGTGGTGACCAAACCTTACCACAGGGAGATGTATGACATGTGTTGATCAATGTGAAAACATTTCGTATGTTGTCTCCATATGAGACGGCTAACTGCTAGCCCGCTACGCTTGGTTGGACACTGATCTCGGCGAGTGGAACCACGTGTTGCTATGATTGTTGTTTCTGTTGCTAACTACGGACCAAAATGATGATGGCGGGTTCCTACGTCGATATTTTGTCAACCAATAGATGAACGCGATTGAACCCAAATGAATCTATTGCCCGAAATTCATGCGGCCATGCAACGTCATGGCGACGTGCCATACATTGGCGCTCGATTCGCTTTTATTGCATATGGAATTAGTTTGCATTGAACAATGAATTTTGACGATGGTATAGTCAAAGTCAACAAGCCGATATAGCATGCATGAGTGCACGACATGAGTTTGTACTCCACGAGCATATGTGCATGACAATTGAACAGTATATCTTTTTTTTTTGCGAAGGGACGATATATCGGAACTAATGGATCGTAAAACTACCAACAAAATCATGATTTTGAAGATAACTATTCGTCCAAAGAAAGCATCCCTTCGGTGTTTTTTAGCGGTTGTCTCTGATAATTTTTCTCTAGTTTGTGCAATGCAACTGAAAGACAGAAAGAGGATCGATCATTTCAGTTGCAGCAATGTAATGCGGGTGAAAGGGGGCGTGGGCTACAAGCCTACAACTGCAGCGCAAGCAGTGAAGGAAGGGAGGAAGCGGCCGAAGCGGCCAACTTTTATCTGTTGGGCTCGGTTCCTCGTTTCTCTCTCACACGCCTCCTTTTTGGTTGCTTTGGAGACCCACCTCACCTTCCCCTCTCTCCCCTCCCCTTCCCCTGTTCCCTGTCATTCTGTCAAGCTAGTACACCTCTCAGTGCGAAGATTCAACCTGCTGCAGTTCTTCTTGCTCCCGCAGCGCTCCCGCACAGAGATTTGCTCCTCCTCTTGTCGGCAGGCTTGGTTCTTGGTTGCATTCCGCAGCGGCTGCCTCGATCTGCTCCCCCGCCAGATTCGATTGATGTGGTGTGCTCTTGGAGCCAGGGGCTCTAATCCGGCAGCCGCTCCCCGTGCTCTGATCCCCGACTTTGATGAGGCTCTCGCATTGTGAGAGCCACTGCGCCGGCCCCTTCCGCTTCATCACCTGCCTCCCCAAATCCAAAGATGCGAGCCGCGACGCTGCCTCTGCGCCGGCGCCGCGCTTGGCCGCCGTCGCCGAGGAGGAGGTGGTGCCTCCGGTTCAGAAGATAGAGGTGCCGGTAGCCGGAAAGGACGGCAACGAGGAGGAGGCTGAGGAGCAGGAGGATGGTGAGAAGGCGGCGGTGGCAACGGCGGCCGCGCCGACGAAGAGTTGCTTGAAGAAGGCCAACTGCGGCGATGGGAAGTGTGCCGTCAAAGGCAATGTGCAGTGGCTGGATTTGCTCGGGAAGGATCTGACAGAGGTTAAGGAATATGAGCCCAGGTATGTCTAATCTTCCTCTCTGAACTTGTTGGCTTGCTGCAAGCTTTCAACTGTCCATGAGTTTGGAATCTTGGATTAGTGCGATATCCAGTTAATTGATGGGTGAATTGCTATACCTGCTGTATATGTTCGGTTGCTCTTTCATTTAGATCGTTTAGGTGAATGTTCTACATGCTTGGATCGTAGCAAGCTAATTTTCTGTTAGCATGGTTCTTACTAAATCAGCTTATGTGGTGTTGACTTGAGTGAAAGTGTGAAACCATGCTCTAATGCCAGATGGATCACAGATACCTCCAATTTGTTTAGGTCCGAGTCCTATGATGGCTGGCATTGTTTTGTTATTCCAATAAATCTACCGTATGATGGAACAGGTCGTCTTGTATTATACAACTTGAGAAACTTGGTCATAATGTTTACGTCAACATGTGACGACGCGTAGGTCTTACAAATCCAGTAATCAGGGGATATTTTTGTGCTACACTGCATTTATCTGTGCATGATTGTACACTTTTAGCAGAGATTAAGTTTGTGTTTATTGTTTAGATGATCATGCCAATTTTGCTCATAAATCACAAATGTGGGGCTTTATTTATTTTTTAGAGTGTTTATCACAAAATATTTTAGCTCTGTTTTGTGAAAAGGATGGAAATTATCATTGTTGTGCTCTCAGCTATGATATTCTATCCAATTTGATACTGCAGTCAGTCAATATTTATTTTTATAGCCTCGCTATTGCCATATCTGTTCCTGCGTATTCCTTTTTGAGTGCATTGAAATAACCTGCAGGTCAGTTGCACATACATTGGTTGGTATATCAGTCTTTTTACATGGATTCTTAGTTAGGAGTTAGGAGTTAGGACCAAGTGTGTCCATACATAAAATGCAGTGTTATAAATACAGACAGACAGATAAAGACATTCCAATCGAACACTGAAATTATTGGTCATCGCTGCTTTCCAACAAGAAATCCATATTCACTGATGACCATGTTATTTGACTTCACCTTATAGAAGTGACTTCTCTGTGGAAGTTTTCGAAGTGCTCCATAGAACTGTACTGGGATGTCCAGCCATCAAACAATAGAGGAGCATTATTTTGTTCTTTTTGGTGATGAGAATATTATATGGACATAATTCTCGTTTCCATCTTCTAGAGACGCATCTGCTCATGGGGAAATCATTTGGATGTTGTTTTTTTGCTTGACTTCAGAACCTTTCCTGCTGGAGCCTTGTTGGTTTGTTAATCTCACATCATGCTCTTGTGGTTCCATACAGCGAACGTGGAGACTTTCTTGACGACGGAGACGGCATCTCGGCATGTGTTTGCGTTATCCAATGAGTCAAGGAGAATCCTGTAAACTCTGTGAGAAAAAAAAAGGGTGGTTCGCATCAGCCATGATGTGTTCTTTCCAGTGGAGGGCCAGGGTGTTTTGTTGCTTCCTCCATGAGCTCCATCGAAGATGCCCAACCAGAACCAATCGTGTGTAGTTTTCAAAAAAAAAGAAAGGGAACCAGTCATGTGTAAACCAGTCTCATCAGTACGTGCCATTAGATGCTGCGTAGCCTAGCCATAGGTTGGTGTCAGTCTATCAGGATTGTGTTTGGGTCTGCAGGCTGCAGCTGGTTTTTCAGAGTGGTACATTGGTTGTCTAGTTGCAGGCAGAATGCTACCTTTTGTAAAGCTTTATACTAATAGAAAATTAGCTTAGTACTAAAATCTCATTAAGGTATAATGAAAAGGTATGAATTGAAAAACGTTGACATGTGGATCAAGGGACCATATGCCAGTGACACACTACTTGGTAATTTCCAAACTTTCTGATCTGGCACCAGCTGTCCCAGACGTGTGATTTGGGATTTAAGTCCAGACTAGTAGGATTGCTGGGCCTGATCTATCTTGGGCCTTGGAGTTACATTTTGGGTAGCTAGGCCTTTTCAGCCTAGTAGGCCTCAATGGAGTCAGGCCCAACGTGTGACCGGGCCTTTTTCGGGTGATAGAGAGAGAGACGTTGGCGCGGCGAGACTGAAGCCCGAGTAAACGGGAGGAGAGGAGAGAAGCAAAACGAAGCTCGCAACCAGCCAACCACGCCGGAGATGGCCTTCAGCTTCCTGCTCTCCCCGCCGACTCTTCCGCTCCCGAGCCCCACGGCCACCGCCACCGCCACGGCCTCCTCGTACCTAATCTCCGCCGTCCACGGGCGCCGCCGCCGCCCGCTGGAACACGGCTGCCGCTGCGGTCGCCCGCCGGAGACGGCGTTCAGTGACAGCTCCGGCGGCCGCGACTCATACGACGACGAGGAGGCCGCTCCCCGGACCCTCGGCCTCGACGGCAGCAGCGCATCCTCCTCGGGCCGTCAAACGGGTGAGCCGCGCAAACTTAGTTATCGTAGTCGTAGAGCAATTCGTGCGTGTCGTTCACTGGCTCCGGTTCTACTCACTAACGAAATTCTGAGCTGGGGTTTTGCAGTGCGATCGGAGATAGAGCGAAACGTGTGATTGTATGCGAAAGCAAGTACTATTGGAGTGCCATGAGCCCATGACTGAATTTTCTGTAGCTAACTTCTAGAGTTTAGATAAAATAGTTTAGCAAAGCCGTCGTGGGAGTGCCTTAAAGTGGATAGGGTCATCCAGAAAACATTTAGGAGATATTTTCTGTGTCCGGGTGAGAAATTGGCGTCATGATCATGATGACTGCTGCACCCTGGTTAACAATTGTTACAATGATAGCACAAACCTTTTTTTCAGTTAAGTTTTCATAAACCTTGTTGATAGCATAATTCCTGGAATAATGGTCATCACAAATTAGAGGCGCCTAACACTGGGCTAGTTTTTTTTTCCTACTTGGAAGCTACCTGTAATGTTTGGATGCTGAGCAGGCTTATTATATCTTGCGCTTTCATTTTCACCATTCAGTTCGGAGTGCAGCGCCAAGACATCAGGGAACTTTGAAAGGAGGGGACACAAGTGATGCAGACCATGAGGGGTGGCAAAAGAGGGAATATACTACAGATGGGTTTTCAAAGAGCAGATCCAAGTCAGGCTACTTCAAAGCATTCGGGGTTGATTTGTCCCCTGATAATGTGGCTGTTGCTATCGTTTATTTTGTGCAAGGAGTTTTAGGTCTTTCCAGGCTTGCTGTCAGTTTCTACTTAAAAGATGATCTTCATCTTGATCCAGCAGAGGTATGATGGTGACAATTCTTATTTGCTTCATTCAGATACTAGTCCATTTCAGCTTTCATTATCTGGGCATGTGTGCTTGTTTCACTGGAGCATAAGCAGTATGAGAACATCAAGTTTATTCTCTAGGAACTCTTTTGTGTGAACATTTTAACTTTTTAGTAATATATGTCTATACATATATTAACATGGTTTCTGTTTTCTAGACTGCAGTTGTATCTGGTTTCTCAGCCTTGCCATGGTTGGTCAAGCCCCTCTATGGCTTTATCAGGTTTCACCAAAATACCAAATCTCCTTCCTGCATTCCTTCCTAAGTTTCTATTTATATATATGCACTTAATTGCAATACTGTACTGTTGTTATTTTCCTACACAGTGATTCCTTCCCTCTCTTTGGATATCGAAGAAGGTCATACCTATTTCTATCAGGCCTCCTTGGAGCACTTTCCTGGAGTTTGATGGCGACTGTTGTGGATGATAAATACAGTGCAGCACTGTCTATTATTCTTGGATCTCTTGCAGTTGCTGTCGCTGATGTTGTGAGTCAGAATATGCATGTTTACAATATTTCAGTTCAACTTTGGAGTGTATCTCTCTAACATTTTCTTTATGCTTGGTTCATTCCATTTATACAATTGCAATCCATGGTGCTCACTCTAATTATGTTTTCAAATAGTTTTTCAACCTAAAGAAACTCAAGATATACTCATCACAGATGCATTATTCATGCCATTATATCTTGTTGAAACAACTCAACTCTGTATAGGCCTCATGTGTAAGTTCTCATTAATTAATTTCTAAATTTTTTATAAAACATCATAAGATATACATCTGCACCTCTGAACTCATACATGTGTTCAACACATTCTGGGACAGAAATGTTCGAACTTCTTATTTGTTTTTATAACGCAACTGAAAAATTTTCAGGTGGTTGATTCTATGGTGGTTGAGAGAGCTCGAGGTGAATCACAGAGTACATCTGGATCTCTCCAGTCACTATGTTGGGGATCCTCAGCCTTTGGTGGAGTTGTGAGTGCATACTTCAGTGGTTCTTTTGTGGACACTTATGGCGTAAGGTTTGTTGTGTAGCAAACAAACCTGATAACAGCTGATGAAGCCTCTTGGTGTGGTTACAGTTCACTGATCAGGTGCTCCCTTCAATGCAGATTTGTCTTTGGTGTTACGGCACTTTTGCCTCTGATGACGTCTACTGTTGCAGTTCTTGTAAATGAAGAACGCTTACCTTTGGGCGAACGTTCTGTCTCACTTTCAGTTTCAGGTTCAGAATTGATTGAGAGCTCTAAGCAGCGTATCATGCAGATTTGGAATTCAATAAAGCAACCGAGCATATTCCTACCCACCTTGTTCATATTCCTTTGGCAAGCAACGCCACAATCGGACTCTGCTATGTTTTTCTTTATGTATGTTCTGCAGACTCATTTTGTCTGCTTAATTGCTCTGGATTGTTCTGTTAGATTTATTTCTGAATTTGATATCTGATCGCAGTTTTGGAGTCTTGAAAATAATTAGAGTAGTTCTGGAAGTACCAGAAGAAAGTTCAAATTCTTGCTGAACGCTGCTGGATGCTGCATCTAGCTTGTGTTGTTCTTGTAGCTACAATTTGAATCGAAATGATTTCCTTCCATTCGAAAGTTCCTTAATCTAAGATGATTTCCTTGTACCACAATTAGTAATCAATTGGAATCCCATGAGGTATGGGCTATATATATTACGAGTTCCTTCATAGCAATATCTGAAGATAACTAGATTTGTTGCATGCTTCTCTGTAATGTGACCAAAGTATCATCTTCATCACATTTCTCTCTGTAGTAATATCTCTGTAAGCCCAAATTTATGTGTGAATCATGTTGCATCTACTTAGAAGCCTAAATACCCTAGATACATAAAGTCAGAACTTGGCCATAAATTGGTATTGCTCTACATTAGAAGTATCTGTGATTGACATCTCATTGAAATGGTTGAATCCTCATGTGCTACTTTCTGATGCATTTTTTCAGCACAAACAAGCTTGGATTTTCTCCAGAATTTCTAGGACGTGTCACGCTTGTTACATCTGTTGCATCCTTATTGGGTATTGGATTGTACAATTCGTTTTTGAAGGAAGTTCCATTGAGGAAAATCTTTCTTGTGACAACAATTTTAGGTTCTGCTCTGGGAATGACACAGGTCCTCTTCTGTGCTTACTTGTTGTGTTGTTGCTATAATCTTTGTTGTCAAATTTAGTTTACTTGTGTATTTTTCAGGTTCTTCTTGTCACTGGCCTCAACCGGAAGCTTGGCATAAGCGACGAGTGGTTCTCCATTGGGGATTCCTTGATTATCACAGTCCTTGGTCAGGTATGCGACACTTTTGCAACAACTATAGAGGAATAACCATTGGGATATTTGAAGTCATGAACTACATGTAGCAAAATTCTGAAATTGTGATTTTCTAATTCACATAATTTTGTTCAATCAGCATTTTTATTTTTGCCATGTACTGGGACTCTTCAGAAGAATTATGTAAGGTGATATGCTGCAATAGAGCTATTTCTGTTCCTGCTCATGAAAATTGACATCAACCTAGTGTCTTTATATGCCTGCTACCCACTCCAGGATTGGCAAGGGCAAAAGATTAGGTTAAATATGAATATGCTATCAAAGCGACTTGTTTCATGCAAAAGTCGAATATCCAGATTTGAATGTGGCATCATTCGTCACAATTCTTCTTTATCATACCATTTCAACATAAAAGACCCTTTGGATTTCATAAATATCATTACGTCTGGATCTGAACCATGCTTTTAACATCTCTTTTCCTACCTAGAATTACATTCAATTAATATATAAACCTATGCTGTAGGCTTCCTTCATGCCTGTTTTGGTGTTGGCTGCGAAATTGTGCCCTCCAGGAGTGGAAGCAACTTTATTTGCTACTTTGATGTCCATTTCAAATGCGGGCAGTGTTGCTGGTGGTCTAGTGGGCGCAGGTCTAACTCAGTTCTTGGGAGTCACCAGAGACAATTATGAAAATCTGGCTCTGCTGATCGCCGTCTGCAATCTCACTTCCCTGCTACCTCTTCCTCTTCTGGGTCTCCTGCCTAATGAATCCCCTACAGATAGTGCACCGACAAAAAATGATTGACGTTCTCTTTTGATGGATTTTCACAAGACGTGGATACTCTTTCGCCAGAAACTTATGTCAGACTGCTTTTTGTCTAGAGCAGTGCAGTGCTCATCACTGTATATAAAGAACGGTGCGCTGACAATGTACAAGGGGTAAACAATTTTATTGAACCAAGATTGTTCGCCGCTTCTCTTTTCAAAATGTACGAAGGGGAGGTAAGAGCATCTGCTATATTGTTCATATTCATCCCCAATACTAAAAAAAACTACCCTTTAGAAGATTTTGGAGATGGAAGAGAACTTCAGCAAACTACCAATCAGATCTCCAATACCAAAGTTTTTTCAGCAATTGCCAAAAACTCAACTCCTCTCCCCTTGATGTAGGGGAGAAGCAGCGCTCTCCAGGCGCAATGAAAACAGCATGTCAGTCCTTTGAGATGTAACTCAATTAAAGAACCATATCCATTTGAACTAAAGAAACGAAGTGCTGGGGCAGCACTTCGTTTCTTTAGTTCAAATGGATGGTCCTTTAATTTGAGAATTAGATTTTGAGTCGGTTGATGTTGTCCAAACTTGTATTTGAGATGTAACTCAATTAAAGAACCATATCCCCAGCACTTCGTTTCTTTAGTTCAAATGGATGGTCCTTTAATTTGAGAATTAGATTTTGAGTCGGTTGATGTTGTCCAAACTTGTATGTGGGTGTGGCAACAAACTACTACTTTGTAATAATTATGGACTGATTCCCATCGAAAGAGAAAGGTTGAAGCCGGATTATATCCGTTATCTAAAAAAGCAATAGGTTCAGGTTTAACCAAGGAAGGACAAGTTCAGATTAGCCAAGGATAGACACATTCAGATCTAACCAAGGATAAACACATAACTTCACAATCGATTAGCTCTGCAGCTGGAAACCAACAAGAACAGGTAACAGGCATGTATGCCAGTAACTAGGCATGCCATTTGGCTCAAATTTCACAAGAGATCATCAATCGCCACCCATCCAAGAAACTCAACAGGCTGCAACTTTGCAGGCTTGCTGCAAGTCCGAACCATCAACAAGTTCACGTTCAGGCAACGTCAAACACAGCTTCGCAAAAGCATGAGCAACGCAGTAAATCCACGAGAATTCAAGTAAGGAAGTACAGATAGATGCCGATCAATAACTGCAGATGCCATTACCGTAAGATTTTCATAACAGGATGATCAGTGGCCATCATGATTTAAGAAACTAAACTCTTCATGACGAACAGAAAGGTAAATAAGCTGCCTCAGACATGAGGCACGAGCCAACCTCTCTCCATCAACGAGCCAACGAGTACTCCAATAAATTAGAGTAAACTACACCACTGGTCCTCAAACCTGTAATGATGTGTCATCCCATGCACAATCAGGTCCCAAACTTGCTAATTGTACCATGAGTCCCAAATTGTCATAACTTGAGTTATGCCAAAATTTAAACTTTTCCAACATCAACCGGCCAAAAACTGGTTTTCATCCAGCGGGAAGACATGAACTGGTAAAACTGGAGAAAATAGAGGTTACCGTAACACTCTAACTACGTTATACTTATTGCCTGTTTAGTTTGCATCACAGGTTGACTTGGAATCACCCGAGCCTAGTTGTTTTGTTTGGATTGCATCTTATTTCTACCAAGGAAACGAGCAGTTCCTCCTGACCAGGTCCATCCGGCATCCAGCGGCAAAGTATCTGACAGCATCATGTGGAGCCGCTTCATCCTGGATGATAGTGTCAATGGCCTAAATGAAGTGATAGACACACTGCGCACATAACATTAGGAACCACGATATGTCAATAGCATAGCATAGCATTACATATTGCGTCTGAATGTGCTGGGAAATACCATGGTAGCACCTAGCAGTGTTTGGTTTCTTTTCAGATAGCTAATCTACATTCCAAACAACAAGCAGCAAAACAGATGATTTTCTCCTGAACGTCCATGGTTGAACAGTTGGAACTTCAGTACTTAAGTGCTGGCTTCTGGGTTGGCAGCAGTCCAAATCTCTTCTTCAACAGGTACCGCTGGCGAGCGTACTTGTCATCTGGTGAGAAGCGAGCTGCACCAAGAGTAAAAGATATCAGATAATTCACGATGCAACTATGAGAGAAAGGTATAAATCAAGACCAGAAAAGCAACCATGAAAAGGAACTAATTCCACATGTTCCAGTTCTGCCTGCAACATCTGTTTTTGGTCCTACGCATGTAGGATATAATTGTTCACCCCAAGAAAACTAAAACCGGTCATTATCTCTATAGTCTATTTAGTCCAATAGTTATACAAGAGAATGAAACTCTAATCTGGCAAACAGTTCACGTTAAGGCCATTGATGACTAAAATCGGTCCTATATGAATGTCAGGTGAAGTCATATTGCAAAGGGATTTGTTGCTTGAAAAGAAAGAATGATCTGAAATTTTGTAGACTAAGATCTTACAGAAGAGTTGCACAAGCAATCTTCTTAAAATACCCATAATCCTTATCTCAAAAGAAATTGAAAGTACAACGTACTAATGGACAAACATTACTGGAAATTATATCTTGATGGGATAAGATTGATTCAGATACAAATACAAAAATGTCAATAATATGCTTGGTATCCTATGATCCTATCCCACCAGTACCAAATGAGAAATTAGGATCAATTGGTGCTAGCGAGCAACCTTCCATGAGCATCAATGTTCCAAGACTCAGAAACTACAATTGACAAAAATAAACCATGTTTCTGTTTGAAAAACGTTGAGTCTAGCAACGGATTAACAAAAGCATAACAAGTTCCCCAAAAGGATCTACAGCGCATATCTAATCACAAAAACTATTAAATAACCGAGCGGAGCTCCAACAACAAATATGCATAGTCACGCTAATAATTAGACAACCGTGAGTATACTGCATCTCTCTTCACAACACAAGAAAACCATACTATTGCATCTTGACAGGTAAGATAACAGCAGATACAAAAGGAACTCCATTGAACGAAAGGGGCGTACCCGGGTGAGCAGACTGCGTCGGCACACCGAGAGGCGACTCCTTCTGCAAAGGAGGAAACAAGGTACGCACATCAGCACGGGCTGACACCTCAAAACCATCAGCTATTCAGCGAAGATTAAGCGCAAGGTCATACAAACCTTCGTGGTGTAAACCTTGTCCCCCTTCTCGTTGATGTAGTACTGGAGATACATCTTGAATCCACGCGCAGGGGTTGCGGAGGGGTAGCAAAGTTACCAGAGGATGGCGGAGGAGGGGAGAAGGGAGGAGAGGAACGGAGGCGAGAAGGAATCAGCAGTTCAGCACGGTACCTGGCGGCTAGGGTTTATGGGGGAGACCGGGAGTACAAGAGGCTCGGGAGGTGGGCTTTTCTGTTTTTTTTTGGGCTGTGTGGTTCCGCGCTCCTCCGTGCCGTGTCAAGCCCACCACTGTGCCGGCCCGAACACGATTGGCCTCGTACCAACAGCTGTGGGCCTTGTGCCGGCACAAAGGCACGGCCCATCAGGAGGGGGAATGGCACGTATAAAGTGTGCAGTATTACTAAACTTATAGCATATGCTGCACAAACAGGAAGACACTAAATGCAGTGTTTAGCAAGCTGGTGAGTCAGCCTTTTGCATGGAGAGCAGGAGATTGTTCGGCAATCGGCACAAACAGTTTCAGCTATCCCGCTAGGAGCTTTACAACAGCAGCAAATGCTCTACCCTGTCCTAGCAACTAACAAAGCTCACTCTCTTTCCCAAAATGTAACCAACTCATTTCCATGTAATACAAAAGTAAGAGGGAATGCATGTAAACCCTCTGCATGCCCATGCACGTTAAACACGGTGTGTGGATTTCCAGCGATTTGGCAACCCTGCGGGTCCTTCCTGTTGGCCTGACTTCGACAAGCCATTAACATTGTTAGATTTTGACACGGTATATCTTGGTAGCCTGCTGTCTCTTACCCTGCCGTGACCTCGAGTTATCCTGCTTAGGCAAAGATAGATGCCGATCAGTAACTGCAGATGCCATTACCGTAAGATTTTCATAACGAGATCATCGGTGGCCATCATGTGTTTTAAGAAACTAAACTCTGCATGACGAACAGAAAGGTAAATAGGCTGGCTCAGACATGAGGCAGACAACACCACCACCAAAAAGAAACTTATCCCTCTCGCTCGCAACTTCTCTCAATTCGCAACGAGCCAACGACTACTCCACTAAACTACTACTAGTGCACTGCAACTACGATATAGAATCATAGATAGCAACTACAAGACCTGGATGGACCAATTCGATCCCCACCCCTATTGGACCTTGATCTGGACCACGTCCTTGCGCTCCTTGTCCTTGATCTTGGGAACGGTCACCTTGAGCACGCCGTTGTTCATCTCCGCCTTGATTTGGTCCATCTTGAAGACCTCGGCTCTGGGGCCTTGTCGCCGTACGTCCTCGGGGTCCTTGTCACCCTCGCCCTTGAGGCCTTGATCACCAGGATGTTCTTCTCCGCCGACACATTCACGTGCTCCTTCCCTAGCCCCGGCATCGCCACCTTAAGCTGCAGCGCGTCGTCGTACTCCTTCATCACCCACCCTCGCACAGAGAAGCCCCCTTCACGAGAAATGAACAAGAAGTGTTAATAATAGTTTTCTACACCGGAACTAGGGGAGATCAGCAAGATAGGTTAGTTGGGAATGCGACATAACGTAGGCTCAATCTACAGGTCAGTTGACCTATCTTGCTGGTCAATAATGCGTAACAGGACTAGCCTGGGAAAAGTGACGAGTAATGAAAGAAGGTAAACAGTGATGAATAACCAAAGAAGACTGACAGAATAGTAATCACGTCATCAACCACGTCATCAGCCATGTCATCAATCACGTTATCAGTATCCTCCACATCATCAGCCATGTCACCTATTCCTAACGTGGCTGTTTGTTCCATGACAAATATTAGCATATATGGCAACTGTCTATGATGTTTATTTTCGTCATTAAAGTTGGGCATGGGTTGGACTAAGCGGGCCTGAGGCTATTTTACGACGAATTAGAAACTCACAGATTGATTTGATAGGTGACGATTACGCAAAAAAAACGTCACGAGGTATAATTTGTGACGCTCAATACACGACGATATGCGAAATCGTCACATGACACTGCTTTATGGCAGTTTTTCAGTGATCAGTGATAAAAATTTACCATCATAGATTAACAGGTTTGTGGTATTACTACCTGGAGCGAGGCACATCCAAACCCAGGAACTTGGAAAAGCCGCAAGGTAGAAAGGGTTCATTGTAGAACAGATTGCACGAAGTTCTGTCGCTCTCATCTTCATCACTCGACAACGAACTTCTTAATGCATAGGCAGTACGCCTACCGAGCGTCTTACTGACCATGTTAACTGGAACGAGCAGTGTCCCCGAACATATTTCCTCTTTTAATGCAAAGTAAACAATTTGGGGATACTTCATGTCCAAAGGGGGCATTTTGGTTGCATATGAGGAAGTCCAAGGCAACTGGTGAGACCAAAGAACTGGTCAGGTTCTACTGTGTCATCCTGCATCCATGTGAATCTGTCGCTGCTCAGTATCCAGGAGGTGATGCTGGAAGGACCAGATTGGTTGCCATTAAACCAAAGGTTGTTGTTTGCGGCATCAATGAACTTGATAGCGGCGCCATCTTGTGTCACGCACACACTTCTGTACGCAAACACACCACCTCTATCACCCAGCTCTGGATGTCTATAGCCCTCGTAAGGAATCACAGGCAGTGGGACGTATCGCAGCTCCAGGTTTGGGCTGAAGACGTCACAAAATAGCATTCCCCTCAAGTAATCCACCCAGCAAATAGAATCACCAAAAGCTATAACAGCATCTGTTTGCCACCAAATCAGTTCTTGAGCTTCGCCCTCACCATAGCGGATTGGCACGCTACTGGAGAAATCACTTCTACCGGTACTGACAATCCGATACTAGAGAGGGTCCTTCAGTACCGGTTAAAATAACCGATACTAAAAGATAGGGATACCAACCGGTACTAAAGAGTCTACTATGCCGCGCACGAGAGCGGCCTAATTAGTACCGGTTGGTCTCCCCAACCGGTACTAATCTATTTTTTCCTTTCTTTTCTTATTTTCTATTTATTTATTATATATTCGTATTTCGTATTTATTTTCTTTACGTATACTAGTTCTAATATGCTAATATATATAAAATTCTATTTATCATTTATATAATATTTGAGATACTATTATATATATACATATTGTGCATACACATACATGAATAATATTACACATATATATAGACATATTGTGCGTACACATATTGTTTCTACTATTCTGAACCTGACTCTGCACTAGATTTGATCCATTATTATGAAACTCCTCCGCAGGATTTGTGACCTCATCTAGAAGAAATCCATTTAGTTGTTCTTGTATTGCCCTGAAAATTTCTGTCTCGAGGAGTTTATCCTTCCTGCACATCATCTGTGTCATTAGCAAAATTGATTTTTGAAGTACATACACATGAACTAACTTATTGTTGAGAATTTTCTCCATTGTACCTTATTCTAAAAATCACAAATTACTCTAGCTCTAAAGCATAAAACTTAGTATACTATCCATGTATCAAGAGAGGATGAAGTTTCTAACATTTAGAACACTTGAATGAGTGAAATCCCCAAGGAATGGTCACAAATCCAGCAAAACCTCCCCCTATTTCGCCATGGATAGGGTGAAGCTCGAACTAGAGGAGATGGCTCGGGCTGGAGGAAGAAGGAGGGTATTTATAAAAAGAAAATTAGTACCGGTTAGGAGCAACAATGGGTACTAAAGGGGCGCCCATTAGTACCGGTTGGTGCCCCAACCCGGTAGTAAAGAGGGGTGCCACATTAGTACCGGGTTGGAGACCCATTAGTACCGGTTGTTGCCACCAACCGGTACTAGAGGGTGGGTAGCGCATTAGTACTGGTTGGGGCGTTGTTGTCCCAACCGGTACTAAAGGGGGTCACGGGGGTGCTCCAGGGACTATCCGTTAGACCTAGTACTAATATTTTTAAAGTTGATCGGTACAAAGTCTCGAGATGAGAGATCATTTTTCTAATTGTGGCAGGCACCTGGTGCGCCATGACCCAACCTTGCTGAGAATGTAGCAAAGTTCCGCTGTCACTGGGCAAGTGCTCCACAGTGCACAGTTGCCACCGCCTTCTTTTGGGGTCACGGTAAGGTGTGCTACCGCAAACTCATCATTCTCTTCACGGCAAACAATCCCAGTATTGCTCCCTGCGTTGAAGTTGATGAAGGCGTGTCCACAAGGGCCAAGCCTTTTGAGAACCACAGTATCAGACTGGTAGATGAAGAACTCCTCATTGAGACCACCTTCACCAGGGAGAAGGAAACACAGTAGCATGTAATTCTGGTGCGCAGCAACAGCTTTGGCATCCGGGGGGGACTCATAGGTGTCATTATATATCTAAATACATAATAATTTGAGGTACTTCTCCATTTCAAATTATTATTCATTTTAATTTTTCTAAATACATAATAATTTTTACTATGTACCAAGACACAGTATATATCTAGATGTATACTAAAAGTTATGCATTTAAAAAAATTAAAATAAATAGTAATTTTAAATGGAGGGAATATTTATTATACTTAAACATTACTGACCCTTTAAAATTTGCAATGTTGGTCTTCGCCGCCGTTAGATTGGATATGTATTGTACTTATTTACACTTAAACATAGCTAACCCTTTTAGATTTGCAGTGCTGGCCTTCTGGAAATTACTCCAAGCTCCCCCCATTAGACTGGATATGTATATTAGCTCCTCTATTAAGAGTTTTTAAGAAAAATTTGAAGCTCTTTTGAAGGTCAAGGCATGTCATTGTTTTGTTATGTTGCATTGCTGCAGAGATATTTCATTTGAATCTCAATTCACGTCATTTACTATTTAATACTTGATTTGTAAACCTTTCAAATTTTGACATTGAGATATGTGAATTTTTCGTTTCAATGCAATCCTCTCGTTTTCCTTCTTTTCCTTTTCTAGCTCACATGAACCGACAATCTTGCTCCTGTCTTGTCCTCTTCTTCCTCTTCCCTTACCCGTCAGCGACCGGCGGTGAGGAGCAGGACGACACCAAGGCTCCTGCGCGTACCTCCGTGTCTTGTAACCTGGTAGCCCGGTTTGAATGAGAAATGTAGTTCTGATTACTGGATAGTGAAGATGGCATTGGGTGTGCGAATTGGTCACTAAGGGTCGTCGCCAACTCTTTTAACTCAATTAATTAATTGAACAAATAAATTTCTAAAATGTGCAAAATCCACTTGTGCCGAAAGAATATATTTCTGATGCGCACATGTAATGAGACCCGGATCATCACCAATAGCAGGGTGGCTCATATGTTCAGCCCTCTCCGATCATGTTGGCTCTGTCTGCTATACTCTTCCGTCCCAAATTTTAAATTGTTTTAACTTTTTTAACCAATAGATTTTACTACGCAATAACATATATCTAGATACAATCCAAAACGACTCATAATTCAGTTATAATTCGGTTGGCCAGCAACAGGTGTGTTGCCTGATCTATAGGCTACCCGATTAGCAAGATGCGCTCGGTTGGCAGAATACCAGCGGCATGGCAACTACAAAATTGGCTACGGATGTGCGGACAGCCATCTTGTCTTGAAGATCCAAAGTGGCCAAATATACCTCATACAAAAAAAAAACAGAATATTGCATGAAGTCGAGGTTTATTTACCTTCGCTCCGCGGAAGGGCCAAGAATACCTGCCCGCAACTCTTTCACAAGATACAGCAGGGCAGGTGATTCATCCTTCGCGCCGAGCAAGGGAGATTATTCAGCAGTCAGCACAAAAGTTTCAGCTATCCAACTAACAGCTCTACTACAGCAGTGCATGCCCATATCCTGTCCTAACAACTAACAAGGCTCCTTCTAAATCCCTTGTCCTAAATGTAACCAACTCCTTTTCAGGTAATACAACAAAACAATTCAACAATCGAATATAAATTACAGGGATACATGGAAACACTATGCCTGTTTACACCACGAGCTTGTTTATCTCCTGGCAGCAGGATGCCCGCAACACAGCATTCGGATCTCCAGCAGCTCAGCAGCCCAGTTATGCTGCGGGTTCTTCCTGTTTACCTGACTCTGACAAACCGTTACCATTAGTAGCTTGGGTTTTGACACGGTATACCTTGGTAGCCTGTTGTCTCTTATCCTGTTGCGATCTTGGGTTATCCTGCTTAAGCTGTCTATCCGGAGCTGTCCTTGGATCATGCTTTGCAGGAACACCTGGGGGGCCTCCAGTTGGTTGCTTGCCAATCCAGTTACTGGGAGGTAATGGTGGTGGAACCCCATTTACTGGTCGCTGCTGCGGGAATCCTCCAGTTTGGAAAGGCCGCTGAGGTGTGAAACTGATATTCTGCATAGGCTGCTGAGGTGGGGGTCCAGCATAGTGATTAGGATGTGGTTGGTTGGGCCAGTACCCGGAATTCTGCATCCTGTTATTCTGATGAAGCCTTGGCCCTTCATGGATTGTCAGTTTTGACATTGATGCATGGATACCAGCTTCATGGCTTCCGGAGTTTGGACGTTCCAGTATCCGCATAGGCTGTCTGTTAGCTTGAGCATCACCAAAGAACTGAGGATGAGAGTTCGGGACACTTCTGGACGTGTGTGCATGGTGTGGGTTGTCCACAAAACCCCTCTCATATCCCAATGGTCCAGCAGGCCTTGGTCTGTTTCCAGGGCCATAGGGTGCACCTCTATATGGCATCTCAAGTAGCCCAGCAGCGCTACCAGATTTGATCTGAAGGGAGTTTTTCACCAGACGGTGTGCAGCTTGTCCTAAGAGAGAACCTGACAAAGCTCCAGAAACCTGAGGCCTGTAATTGGAAAGATATCATGAAAAGAGCTAACAGATGACCATATTGGTAAGGCTGTAAGTTAACAGAGAGAAAGGGCTAAGCAGAATGAATCAAATGTGCATTCTTTCTTTGTGTTCAACTTATACAGTATTTCATTTATAAGAGATGCCCAGAATTTATGAATACTCTATAGTCCAAGTTGAAATATTCTGCTAAAAGCATAAGAAATATCAATCATACCTTTCTCTTGCTTGCCGACGACTATTATCTTCATGCCACAACACAGGAAAGGGTTTGAAATCACTAGGCTTCAATATCTACAAAATGGTACACTTGTTGGACTATTGAATTCATCTTAACTGCTTAGCAAGTTCGTAAAAAGATGGTACACTTGTTGGACTATCTTAAACTGCTTAGCAAACCAGCATGAAAATTTCTAAAGAGGAGAAAAGTCACCATATATTTCAAATAGCATACTTCTATAAAGTTAGTATCATTCACAGAAGAAGATATTATGATTGTGTTCCACATTTACAAGTCATTGTGCCACAATGTGCTTTGCTTGCTGCCAACCTTTTCAAAATTTGTCAACTTATACAAAAGCTGAAAAGAACTTCGGTTCACCAGATCAATATATAATCATTACAAATTTCCAAGGATGTTACAGTTTATGGTATTCACAAGATAATGTTAGCAAACAGTCATTTGCGTCTTGCAAAACATGAAATGTTGAAGAAAAATGCCATAGAAAAACATATGCGCAAACATAGAAAATATTAAACAACACATCACCTAATACTTCTGCTTATGAGTCAGCAATTACTCTTTCCCAAAATGGAAAGAAGATAACATTTCTGTATTGCTGATGTAAACAACACTGAACTATACATGCGTAGGTTTTCATTTTTTTTTCCTTAAAGAAAAATATATGCTCTTACACTTTTTGTGTGACCAAGAATTATATGCACCAAAATGCACATAGGGTGTGGGTTAGCAAATACCTTCCCAGGTACGATGACCCCCACTGGGGGCTCCGGGATGTGTTTGTGATACTGAGGATTAAGATACGTAGCATTCCTGAAAAATATAGAAAAAGTAAATATAGCGCTAGAATATTTAAAGGATATCTTTTAGTTTATAGTATGCTTTTAGATAAGATGCTTACAAAACTCTGTTTTGGGCAATGCCGTTGAAGCACTTAACTGGAGATGTTACAGTGATGCTATACCAGTTCCTTTCAGATAAACAAAGGAACCCATTCATTCCACCACTGCAAATAGTGTTCACATATCACAACAAGGTAAATAAATGCCGAGAGAAACAAAATATCAGTATCTAGTGTTTCTACAGACCTAGCAGCAGGATCAATGGGAATAACATAAGGATCTGTTCTTGGTAGATGGTTGTACATCCGATACAGGAACGCAATCTGAGCAGTCAATGGATGAGTTTCCCGAACATATATTATGTCAAACATTGTCGTGTTCCTGAATTTCTCTTCTTCCTGCAAAGATAGCAAAAACATAAAGACCTTGAACAATTGAAATAAAAATTAGAAACCCAGAATGCTGCAGAGAGAGAATAAAGTACAACCACAATGAAAATAACAAGCCAAGAGGGTTCATAAAGAAGGACCATAACATATACATACTGTCAATGTATCTTCTAGTTTTCTTGTTTCGGCAAGCAGACGTGTTTCATCAATAAAAGGTAACTTTGCAACACCCTGGATAAAAGAATTCAACATAAATATATCTCCATAACAAATCAGTAGCCTGAAAAAGAATGGTTTATCCATATGCATTACCTGCCATGCAAAACGTTTTCCATTCATGTCTATCTCAAAATCTGCACGTGCATTAAAGGTGTTAGGCATCATGAATTAGTATGATTTTATAAATACACAATATCATCCTATGTGTTTGGTAGTTCCTGAATACTTTTATTTTGTGTTACATAATAGGAGCTAATACCTTTGGGATAGAAAGACTTCAAAGGTGAATTTGGATCAGTCATTAAATCCCCATAGTACTTTGGCAGTGCATTGGAGCTACAGAAGAATATAGCAAACATCTCAGAACTCATTAAATTTTACACTCTTTCCATCCAAACATGGAACATATTCACTTGCTTAGGGGATACCAAACCTGGCAGCTGGTAGTGTTCCCATAAGCTGATCAAATGGCTTGAAAGGTTGACCCAAGAAAAAGGTAATCTCCAATTCAGCCAAGTCTTTTAGGTCAGATGCAAAAGGCGCATAATGATATGGATAGAACCTGACGTGGATGACAAGGCTGGAATTAGCATGTCATACTGAACACGAGAAAAGTGCTACCAAGAAGAGCATGTCAATCTGATTGCTAGGCAAGTAGGCACGCATATTGATTTAAAACACTCCTTATCTCTTAGGAAACAACCATCAGGAAAAAGATCACTATACTAGTCACTAACTCACTATAGATTGCCAGGAGCTCTCTGTACAGCCTATTCAAGATTCTACAACTGCAGCATAGTGTGTACTTCAAATAGTCATACAGGGCTACCACTTGAATATAATGATTAGTCTTGGAACAAGAAGTCAAGAACCAACTGATCTGTGCATTACAGCATATAATGCCACATGCCCATATCAGTGGCAATGATTTGATTCTAATGCTACCAAATTTTGGTTGTCTAGTCACCACAACTAATCAGATAATTGAGAATAGTGGATTTTTAGGTTTCTTGTGCATGTCCGTGTAATTAAAGAAACTTTAAGGGGGGCTACTTAGAGCGGCCATGACTTTAAGGTCAGAAATAGTGAAGAACAATACTTTGACAATCTAGAAGTTAGATTTTATCTACCAAACGAACAGTGGTAGCATACTCTCACAGTAGATGGTCAATATTTACCTACCACTGCCATGAACAAACACCTTGATAGTAGTATCTCATAACCCAGCAAAGACCTTCCACATATTTCTGGACCTGAAATATGAATAAATTAGACAATTGAAGACAACAATGACACCAGTGTTAAGAGCAAATGCTGGCCAAAAGGCAAGGGCCAGTATGAGTATACCACATAGTCCTACCAAAGAAACCTGCTCATCTTACACTTTACTACACCATAACCAAGTATTTAATACAATATATAAATTTAATAAGCAAACGAAAACAACAATACAAGCCTTTATACCAAGCAAGTTTGGGAGGCTAGAGATAAAAACCCAACAAGAACCACATGAACAAAAGAAAAGGATTGTACTATTTTTTAAATAAAAAAGCAAAGCACACGTGGATTGCTAAATTCACACGCTACAACTTCTTTTATTTATGATTAAATCTGATGGCTGGGTTTTTACTATTGCTCATCCAGCATCACAACCATCCTCCTTTACCCTGGCTTGGGGCAAGTAATGTTAAACAAAATAGGCAGAAATAAAAGATAAAAAAGTTTCAAAATCACTATCAGACATGAATAATTTATAGTAGGTTGAGACTAACTCGCAAAACCACACTAAAACATGTAGATCAAGTTAAGCGAAGCTAAATCAACATTATTTGTGTATTCAGCAATTGACCATGCAACCAACAAGTCAAAAAAAAAAAAACTGGTTGATTGTTCCAGTCTGTAAAGTGCTAGGAAATCAGATAGACTAATGTCGTAAGGTCAAAAAAGGCATCTCGGTGGTGTATTAATTTTGTGACTATTTCCAACGCTGAACCATCAAATATTAGTCCAGTTAGTCTAAGTCGTAGCTGTTTCTGTTATTAAGGACAACATTCAGAACATGGTTACTGAGTATTTGTTGTCTAGCAAACCTTATAATATATATACTGCCAAATCTAAAATGAAGTCACAACATTCAGAACATGGTTACCTTGTATTTGTTATCTACCAAACCTTATAATATATACCAAATTTAAAATGAAGTGTCTCAGAGCTTAGTTCGATGGTAACATTTAGTCATTTAGTTAGGAGTTGCTGCACATGATTCAACAGTGCCTAGAAAGAAGACTCACGACATCTCTCCGAACTTGATCAATGGGTTTTGATTCTGCCTCTTCTTTAAACTTTTCAGCATAGTACCGCTCCCTGTATCCTGGCTCTCCTAACTTGACCTGAAGGTAGAAAGAGAATGAGGGACAGCAAACAATTTTCATACTTACAATCATCAGAGACATTACTGAACAAACATATTCAGAAATTTTATGGGAAAAACAGACCTTGTCCACATATTGATTCTCCTCGGTACTTTCTCTCTGTATTTTGTTTCTCTCTTCATTGTTCTCGCGTGCCTGCAATTTAGCAATCATAAAGACATAAACTCAATTTGTCTTCTCAGGTAGCAATGTCAATGCAAAGATTTAACAAACAAGCTTTTGCAATTGAAGTATTAACACATAAGATTTGCAAGAATCATGAAATTTTCAAATTATTTGGAAACATATGCTCATGTGGAAATTGAACTGCATTCCATGTCGAGAAGTCACTGAAAGATACTATTATTGATCATTTAAAAAAGCATCAGCGCTATGGTATCTTAACATAGTGACATGATGTTAAAGAACGATGTTGCACTATAAACTTATAATCGTAGCATAATATGACTGGCCTAGAGTCACTGAAATAACTTAACCTCACTCTAAGATGATCTCACAATCTTCACGACGATCATATATTTTCACCACATGAACATACAGAAGTACATGTTTAAAGAGGTCAATCTCCTTAGATTTTTATGCATAAAGAACATATAGAAGTACAGAAATCAAGAACAACATGGATGAAGATCGGCTAGAAAGTACCTGTTGAATGCGTGCACGTTTCTGGAAAATTTGTTCTTCATTGAAAGCAACGGACTGAATGAAATGTTCCACACGGTCCAATACAACCTTTTTTTTGGAATGGTGAAAATGTCAATATTTCAGGCATTGACCCCATTTAAAAGGGAAAAAAAGGATAATATGGGCATTCAGCAGAGCAAATTGGTGAATGTCTGAATGATGAGACCAAACAAAAGGTCATTCTTATGATTTCATAGAACAACCTTCACTCTTTGCGGACACTTGATCTGGGAATTACACCACAGCAGTACAGTGGGGGAAACTAAGGAACTCCAAAATGGCTTAAATTGTCAACTGTGATGGCATAATGAACTTATACACGTATGCTATTGAACAGCATGATGTCCAGAATATGCCACTGTTGCAGCAAGAACATCATATTACAAATAAACGCATATATGTCTCTAACTAAAACCAATATGTGTCATTAATTAGCAAAATGGCCCTGCGAAACAAGGAAAAGAACGACCAGAGAATCAGAGATGATGTATGACTCAAGTTATTTGTTACTGAGTTGCAACAAAAGACACTTGCCAAACACAGCAAAGCCACTGGCTACTTTAGTTAAAATATTGGGTTTGCCATCCTACATTCTAAAAAGTAAAAACAGTTGCTTTCATGGTATAAAGTTAGAACATTGGGTTTGTCCAGAATACACCACTGGACACACACATGGCTCCCGTAACTCATCTGGCACAAACAATGGTATAAAGTTCAAATCAGTCTACAGTCAACTTAAGTAATTTTACTATAATTTCTGCAATTCACTGGATCCTACCAGCTTGGCTTTCAGACCAATATGGTTGCATAATACCAGACTTGCAAGATGTGTTATCATTAAGCTTAAGGAGTACTAACATTCTGACAGAAAACATAATGATACAAGATGGCAACATAACCATAAAGAGATAATTCCTTTCTCAATTGGATTCCCTAAATAGACATAACGATACAACATGTTTATCTAACAACTCAATGTACATGGTTAAAGAAAGCCAACAGTCCACTACAAAGCTGTCGAGGGACTATGTTCCCAATTCTGTAAGTATTTGCTACCACGAAAAAAACATTGCAATCGTATGGTTCCAAACAATACAAGAATTTGCATCTATGAAACGTTACCTCGCCCCCATCGGTCAGGTAACCACCCATTGATATGAACTCTGCCCTGTAGATACTCATCAGAAGATTAATGGCACCCTGCAGAATACAGCTGGCAATTAATCACAGTTATGCACAAATCATCTAATGAGTAAAATAAAGCTTATATGAATATAATGGATGTTTTTTAAGATTAACAAACCTCACGAATTTCCAAAGTCGGCATGTGAGGCAGAAAGTCGTTGCCAACAAAGAAACACATAAACACAAAATCATCGATAAGCCGTTCAAAGTTTATCTTGAATGGAGCATCTACAATTTCCAAATCCTTTGCCAGGTATTCACGCAACACCCATATGTGAAGAAACTGTTAACAGGACAATAGTTACGTAGTGAACCAACAGGGATAAAAGATAACATATCTTACATGTGCACTAGAAATAAATACGTAGTGAACTCCAAAAAATAATATACTAGATCAAACAGTGATATAGTTCAGAGTACCTGGTATTTCTTTTTATGGATAGGAGGTAGCTCCACAGCACTATCAACCTGGCTAGGGCCTCTGCATTCAGCAGCCAAATGCCCAACTTGACCGCACAGGAAACATTTTTCTTGTTGCCCTGGCATGGAGATCACCTGTAAAGTCAGTTGAATTATGTAGTTACGGAAATACTCCTAATTTACCATAAAGAGGACAAAATCAAACATCCAGAAATGGGCCATACTTAGAAGTGTATAAATATACTTCCCAATAAAGTACTATCAGAAGTTTACCTCTCTTAAAATTGAGAAGTGGACCTCGTGAGTTGCCAGAGCAAGCATAATCAAATCAGCATCCTGGAGAATAGAGTGGCTAATTGTTACGCATATTCAGTTTAAACAGGCACTACTAGTTTAAAATTTGAAGTAGACTTACCAGGCCATATAAGCAATGACGTGTATTGGGATCAAAGCCAGGAAGATTGCGCTGCAGGCGGATGTATGACATAATTTTGTGCTCTCCCTCACCAGGGACATTGGAATCAGACAATATTACCTTGAAAATACACACGATGCATATCTCAGTTAGTACACTACAGCCTAACTAGGATTGAGACTAATTTACAAGTCCAAGCCAGTGTAATACACACCTTGACAGACTGCCATCCAAGTGTATGATTCAATCTCAGTTGTATGTAGTACTGAAGCGCCGTAGATAGTACAAACATGAACTGCGTCCCGGGAGTAATGACATTCGAGTCGATTGCCTCTGACTTCTCCTTCTGGGCTAGAGTCCTACCCTCTGCCTCAAATTCCTTCCTCAGCCTCTCCTCCTCGGCTGCCTGAACAAAGTAAACACAAATGAGAAAACAGTTGCCACCACCTGCATGAGTCAAATGACCACAAGAGCTATAACTTACCGCATCAGCTGCGTCCTTTGCAGCCCGGAATCGCCTGGACCTCTGCTGATTCATTTTTGCCCTTGGAGCAACACCATCTAAGTGGCAAAATTGACCGAGCTTGTTACTCAGAGCACAAGCTGGGTACATTACAAGTAGCATCACAGCAGCAGCGACTCACCAATGGCCATGTAGAGGAGCTTCCTGGGGCGGACGAGGCCGAAGAGGTGGTCGATGTAATCAAAAATCGACTTGAACACCTCGTCATAGGTGGTGGGCGCCGGCTGCAGGGAGAAAAGACCGCAGCCAAGCTGAGAAAACACCAGGTGGGGTTCGGGGGGGCCGGAATCGAGCAGGATCGAATGCGTACCCGGCCTTCGGGGTGGAAGCAGGGGTGAATGATGCCATTCATGTCGAGGTAGAGGTTGTCAAACTCGATGCCGTTGGGGTTGGGGCGGCGGAGGTCGACGGGGACGAAGGCGCCGGGCTCGAGCTCCACGGGCTCCTCCTCCTCCGCGTCCGACACCGTCAGCGGGTAGCGGTCCGCCAGCCACCGGTAGAACGCCGGGACTCCCATCTCCGACCGACCTGCCCTGCCGCCGGATCTCCCCCGTGCTCAGGCCTCCCTCTCGCGGGGCGGCGCTTCTGGAAGCTTCTAGCGCGGCAGTGGCGTGCGGTGGTTGCTGCTGCCTCCTCCCTCTTCGGTTCGATCTGGGTGGGGGACGGGGAGGAAGGGGGCGAGGCTGCGGGAAGGAGGGCGATTGTTTCGCGCTTGCGGGTTGGGCTCTTCCGTCTCGACCACTGCGGCTCGGTAGTTTTTGTGCGGCTTCTAGCCCGCCCGGTCCGGTGACACTGAAGATGATGGGCTGCAGTAGCCAGTAACTACGACCTGCAAATCTGCAAGAGATGGCTGGATGCCGTACGATGCGTATCTTCCACGGTCAGGATCGTAACGTGGCGCTTGTAACCGCGGCTCCGAAATGTCGGGTAAGTTTTGAGAAATTTCGAAAATTAACCCTGAGTTCCCAAGAAGATTTAACACCTTAACCCACATGTCAATGACTCAAAGTGGCTCCACATGTCATTGTGAATGAGTTTCAAATCTTGAAAGGCTTACAAATTGAATGTCAGATATCAAAATGTCTCGTAAGTTTTTGTTACCAAAGGCAGTAAAAATCTCGGCATTTCGTGATTCGAAAAAAAATCTCAGCATTTCGTACTCAAAAAAAATCTCGGCATTTCGGCAACCAAGATAGATATCGCAAGTCCCGTCTGGCCGTCTGTAAACACGAAAATGTGTCGACCGTATGATAACAATAATGGATTTTCGCTTCAATAAAAACAATAATGGATTTTAGCGATGCTCTGTTTAATAATTGTCAGAGTATCTTTTTCTCGGGTAAAATTTATTTGGCAGTCAGTTACATGTCCATACGATGCAATAGGAGTACAAAATTTTATAACCGTAACTCTGTTGTATCTTTCACCCATCATTACTTCTCGTCGTTGTGGTAGGCAAAAAGATCTTCTCATCACTTAGGATGGGAAGCAGGAGATCATGTTCGCGCTGACCTCCATCAAGGGTATCGGCCGCCGCTTCTCCAACATCGTCTGCAAGAAGGCCGACATCGACATGAACCGCGGATCTTACCAGATCTTGCTAGTGATGATGTTGCTGATACGTTTTGGTGTGTGTTGTGGGTGTGCAAGGCCAGCGAGCTGTCGCCTGACGAGCTGGAGCGGCTGATGACGGTGGTGGCGAACCCCGAGCAGTTCAAGGTGCCGGACTGGTTCCTCAACATGAAGAAGGACTACAAGGACGACGGCAGGTTCTCGCAGGTCGTCTCCAACGCTCTCGACATGAAGCTCAGGGACGACCTCGAGAGACTCAAGAAGATCAGGCAGGTCACCACTCCACTCCACTCCACTCCCTTTAATCCCTGCTTGTTAGTTGCTACTGCTACTAGTAAAGTAATCTTTACATTTGTTGAGAAATGATGCTGCTATAAGATGCTCAATGGCTTGTATATGGCATTTGGGTGGTTGTGAGTTTCATTGCGGAACATGCTAAATGGCAATTAACTTACCTATTGATTTAATACATTACCTAGCACTATGATTAGTCGTGTTGATTCTTGGTTGGGCTTGTGTTCTACTGAATTGAAACGTGCAGGCTAATAAAGTTGTGAAATGCTTAATCAAGTTGTGAAATGCTTAGTGACACCAGTCAGGATAGCAAGAATGTTAAACGAGGTCAAGGGTGTTTGGGTGGCTATATCTCTGTTGTGTTGGAATTTTGGGTTCAAATGTGAATTATCCATCATTGAATTGATGATGTGGTGTATCAACAATGTCACCTAGTAAGGCCTGCTCTACAATGAATACCGGTTTGTCCAGTTTCATATGCACATTGACCTGGTTTTCATCATCTGTTTTTTTGGTGAAATGAGATGGGTACCTGATATGTGTTGTTAGTTTGGGCATCTGCATCACTGCATAAGTCTGGTTATGGGTGCTATGAATTTTATTTTTTCAGGTTCTTGAAATGTTATCGTTGAGCTCTACTTTTACTAGTATCATTTAGTTATGTGTTTGATTCCGCAATTAGTGTCAAGCTGTGGGTAGTGCTTGGAAATGCACATCATCTTGTCAATCCTGACACTGGAGGGTATCACTAGTTACTTGGAAATCAGTTTGTGTTATACTGTTATCTCATAGAAGAAATGAGCTTTGATGTTAATTTACACATCCTTTCAGTGCGCTTTCTTGTGTCATTTTATTTATTTTTTTATTTATATGCTGCTTGCTTGCTTAAGTACTTGTGATATACTCCTACTCCTAATTATCATTTGTCACTGTGCGTGCTGAAAGTTATGTTTTCTGCAGGAACCACCGTGGTCTTGATTACTGGGGCCTCCGTGTCCGTGGCCAGCACACCAAGACTCGTGGAAAGACCGTTGGTGTCTCCAAGAAGCGATAAGGTGTATATCTCGACAAATCTTGGCCGTACTAATGTGTTGGTTCATGTCCAAACAGTCTGTATGAAACTGTTTATGTTCAGGCAGTTTCCTGAAACGATAAGCCCTAGGATAATCATGCAGTTATGGAACCTTAATATATTCTATCCTGCAATCATGCAATGTGTTTTTGCAACTTCTAAGAGTAATTTGATTTTGATGATACTGCTGCGGATTGGCTCTTTACCTTGTTCGTTGTTATCTCGAGTGATATCTTCTGAAGAGTTTGTATGTTGAAAGCTGTACTGTGTTATGCGCTACTTCAGTTTGTTGAATGGGTTGCTCCATCATCGCCTTTTTTTATTTGGTTTTTGAATGGAATGGGTTGAATCATCACCGCATCATCACTTATGATGAACATTTTCTTGTTCTAGTTTGGTCCTGCTATTTAACATATCTGCTCTTTTTTGCCTTTCGTCGTGCTTCATCCTCTCTATGCTCCGCGGATTTGGAATATGGAGTCTCGAGAGGCCATTCTGGTCTGGAGTCTGGACGCAGTTCCTCCCTCCCCCAGTTCACTGTCACGGCGTCTACGTAGCACCCGGTTTTAAAATAAAATAAAGTGTTACCTATATGTATGGTGAGATATAGTTTCATACGTATAATGACATCATAAGTGAATAACAGTAATAGTATCACGTAAAGAACAAGAGAGTATATTAGAGTTTAATCCTAGAAACGAAGGCTCCCAACTTCACAGGCAATCGACTGGGGCCTGCGTACGCCTAGAACTCGCCTTCTTTTTCTAAGCAACAGTAAGCAAGGGTGAGTACACTTATGGTTGGTACTCAGCAAGGATAAAAGAAATAACCAGAATAATGATTTAAATCCATCTTTAAGTTTATTAATCATGTAAGGGTCCAGGACACTCTTGACTGTGAGCATGGCTGATATATCAGTTTTACACTCTGCAGAAGTTGTACATCTTTACCTACAAGTCGTGTAAAAGTTCAGAAGAATTTTAAACCCAACCATGCTGTGCTGATCAAGCACTCATCACACTACGGAGGTGTGACTGCACAAGGACGCTACGAGGCCTTTACAAAGATTCCAAGTGGTAACCCGCTGAGTTTTCAAGTCGAAGTAGAGTATAAACCTCTCTCAAGACTATGAAGCTACCATAGAGTAGATCAGACTGAGGGCCAGGTTATACCCCATCAACGCCTCCCCTCTTGCCCTTTCGGTAAGATTACCCTAAACTAGAGTCTCTAATTAATTAGCCAAGACCAGAGCCATATAGTCCTTGTGGTTGCATTGTTTTCCTGGGTGGTCGCTCCATGTTCCAATTAATATGGTATTTTTGTAAAATAAGTATAGATAGAAGGATGGTTAGGGACACTTGCCTTTCTCCAAAGAAAAGTTATTCTTACTGCTCTTCATCTCTTGCTCTCTTGAAACTCTTAATCTTCAAATCTTTCAAACAATGATCTTTCTACTCGAAGCAATCACCGATACAAACATACAAGCAAACAAACAAGTACAACTAAAAATAATACATCAATCATAGGAAAGCTTTAAAAGAACGCACTAAAGGACAAGGCTCGAATCTAAGGTCACGCGAACGCAAGAAACGTTGGGAACGAAACTATGGTTGAAAAGATAGTTATCGAGAGATTTGAATTATAAAAGAACGAGAAAACTCTATGTGCTTCATTTATTTTAATAAAGAAAACAATGTAAAGATATTTTAGAGAAACATCCCTAGTTATATTTATATATGAAAAGATGATGTAGGAATTAGTTAAATTTTATTTATAAACATTCAAGTACAATTTATGTAAATTAAACATTTATTTTAGAAATAAAGTATAGTTGAACTAATCAAATATAATTTAAAACACATTTATATTGGTATTAGTCAATTTAATATTTAATAAAGAAAAACCCAGGTGTAACCTACGTAGCTTTTATTCATAAAATAAATTAATTAAATATTAATCAAATTAATTTTAATTTATAAAAAAATCAAGGTGTATCTCTAATTAGCTTTTAATTGAAAGAGTTGTATAAATAAACATTAACCAAATTTATATTAGTTATGAAAATGCGGGTTGAACTCTAATTAGATTTTAATTAGAAAAGTATATAAGTACTTAATCATATTAATATTTTGAACAAATTATAAGATAGATAATATATCAACATTGCTAATTTAAGTTGATCTAACGCAGCAAGAACCGATAGGAACGGAGCTTAAACGTAGAATCTATGAGCTAAATAAGATTACAAGAATCTAGTCGTGATTAACCCTAGACAACAGAGACTAGCAAAGAAGAAACCTTAGACTCAGTGAATAGTCACTGTGAATAGGTGAAATCTCGGGATAAGATCTGCAAAAGAACAGGGCTAAGACTGGTTTGCAAAGATCAGGAAAGATCTAGGGGGTTTTATGGGAAACTCGCAAGACACAAGAAATAAGATAAAAATTAAAGGAGTTCTTAGGGGCCTATGCGCAAAAGCTCAAAGAGCTTCAGTGGCCGGCGGACGGAGCTCCTGGTCGGCAAAATGGGCGGCGCTCCGAGCGATGATGGGCTCAGCCGAGGCGGGGAAAACGGAGAGGAGTTAGAGGGGATCGCGTGCAGGTGCTCATCGGCGGCGGAGAGGTGCGGTAGCTGCCGGAATCGGACGGACAATGGAGCTGGCGGCGGCTGGCTCGGTGTTCACGGGGTGGCGGCGTTCCGGCACGGACTCGGCGATGAGGACCGGTGGGGCATCCTCGGATCGGTGACACGGAGCTCCAGGCGGTGGCGGCTCCCCCGATGGCGCTTCGCCACGGCGAGTCGGAGTAGCGGGCGGCGGCAATGGCGCTCGGCTCCGGCGGGTGTGCGGGCAGCTAAGCGGCGGCGCAGCGAGGCAAGGCGGAGGCAGCTGCAGCAGGAGGCGTAGGGCTCGGGCGCTCGCCTTTTATAGGCAGGTGGGGGCGGCCTTGGCGTGGCGCGCACGAGGACGGACTAGCGGCGGCGCTGCCGTGCAGCGGTGCTACTGGGCGGCTGGGCCCGGATGGGCCTTGGCGAGCCGGTTGCTGGGCCAGAGCGGGTCGTGCCCTAAGGCTCGCCCGGTAGGATATGATAGGTTTATTTTTTTTTCAGAAATAATTTCTTGTGAAAGAAAAATTTAGAAAAATTCTAGATAATTCATTTAAATCACGAAAAGTAAAATTTTAAAATTCCATGAAAATTCCTAGAGATAGGTTGGAACACGATGATTCCAAATAAAATGTTTGGCGCTTGTGAAAAGGATTCCAGCAGCTTCTAATAAAAAGATTTAACTCTAAAAAAATGAGAATAAATACTAGAAAAAAGTTAGAAAATTCACAGAAGGGTCTGGACATTGTATAAACGCATATTAAAACCTTTTGCACTCAAGAAACACCAAGATGCATCGGCATGAATGCAACACACAGAAAAACCTTGTTTAATTTAAAAGGAACAACCAATACTAAATTTCCTATCAAGAAAATAAATGTTGATTTTTTAAAAAATTATGAGAAAATTATTATTTAATTATTTTTTTAATCACATCCTGAAATTCAAAAATTTCAAGGTGTGACAGTCTAGGATCCTTTTTGGTTTGTTTTATGACCCTGCGCATAATGATTGCAGCTCAAAATGGACCTGTTCTCGCTTTGCCCACTGTCCTGTAAAATATTAATCGAACATAACCGAAAGGAAGGGAATGCTAAGAGCTTCCTTTCTGCACGCTAAGTGTAATCCTAATCGACACCCAGTTTGTTCGCCAAATTCTTTAATCGTGCTTAGCAAAGCAAGTCATGGTAAACAATGGGGTCAACGCGCTAGGTCATTACGAGCTCAGGTCATGCAAAATGCCGTTGGAACCCAACCGCGCCATTTGCAGAAACGCATCTCCGTTTGGGATTGGAGAGCTCCCTCGGTAATCGTGGATGACGCAAGGCTGGCAAGACATGTCACGTCGTGATTGTGCCCGCATTGCTGTTGCGGCATCGAGTTGGAATCTGGAATGCCTGTATGATTCTCTTCCCTTTGCATTAGGGATATGGACTGACTCATGCCCAGCATGTTGATCACACCAGGCAGCTTGGTTCCTGGATGAACACGCTATTTGCATCTTGCAATGCGGGGATTACTGCCTGGAATCATCATCGCGTGAAATTTCGCAGAAGGAACCACCGACGGATGAGTTGGAATGCCGCGTCATCACGAGGCTGGACCACTGGACAGGGAGATATTCACATATTAAGGACTTGTTTGGTTCATGGGATTAAAATTTTAGTCTCTTTTAGGCTCTGTTTGATTCCTGTAGAGACTAAACTAAACTTTAGTCCCCGATCCCTATTTGGTTCCAGTGACTAAAGGACATTAAATGAGTTGAACAAAAATCAAACTGTCCCTAATCTCCACTCCACTCCCTCCCACTCGCACTCCCGAATTCCCACCCCAATGGCCACCGTCGCCGCCGGCTGCACGCCTCCCCCGGCGCAGAGGTGGAGGTCCTCGTCGTCGACGACTTCCACGGCCATTGGTGCGAGGCCACCGTCGTCGGGTTCGTGCCTGCCCGCCGCCGCGACACCCACAACGCGCCGGATTGGTACGAGGTGGCCTACGCCCACCTGGAGGAAGGCTGCTGCCGGCAGCGTCCCGCTCACAATTGCGTCCGCCCGCGGCCCCCCGCCTTCAGCATCCCCACCACGCTTCCTCCTCCACGACGCAGTCGAGGCGTTTCGCAAGGATGCTTGGCGCACCGACCTCGTCGTGTGTGCCTCCTCCTCCACCGTCACCGTGGCGTTCTCCATCACCCGCAAGGCCATCGATGTAGCGGCCTTCTTCGGCGGCGGCCTACGCTACCGCGCGCTCGGCGGCGGGGGACGGGCGGGAGGGAGGACGGCGGCTCGGCGAGCGGCGGCGCAGGGGCAGGGTGGGTGGAGGGAGGGAGGGACGGGGCATTAATAAGGGGCACACCCTGTTCAAGGTCCCTTTCAGCCCCTTTTAGCAACCCCTTAGGACTAAAGGGCTAAACTTTAGGGACTAAACTTTAACAACTTTTAGTCACCCTATTTGGCAGTTTAGGGACTAAAAGGGACTTAACAGCCCCAACCAAACACCCCCTTATTCCCTAAACTTCCAAACAGAGGGACTAAATGGAGAACTAAAGAGATTAATTATCTAGTCCCTTGGGGGTGACTAAAGGCCCAAGAGGACGCCCCCTGCCCCTCATTATTGTCCCGTTTTTCTGGATTTTATGTATTGATTAAGGGTATTTTGATCTTTGTTCATTTGCTTTAATGGTCTTTAGTCCCCAGCATCAAAATAAAGTAGGGACTAAAGTTTAAGGTTTAGTCCAGTCCAGCAACTAAAGAACCAAACAATACCTTAACCCCTATGGCACAGCATGCCTTTTATGAGCCGAAAAAGCCGGAGAAACAGGTCAAATCCAGCCGTCGGATCATCTTCGAACGGCCAAGAAGACGGGAGAGGACGGCGTGGGCCCTCTCCCTATCTGCTCTTCTCAACTTCTCGTCACGGAGAAGGGAATGAGATACACGCACACGCACCGAGCCCAGCTCACCCCAAACCCAAAGCAATTGGAATCACAGGTGGATCCAATTCTTCCAATTGCCAGCACCGTCGTCCTGGCGTCATCATCCAATTCTCCCCTCCGCCGAGGCCTTTAGCACCAATTCGGAATTCCCCCATATCTTGATCGCCCCAGCAGAAACATCCCATGCATCGCGGTCGCAGGCGTTCCCCCTATAAAACCCCTTCCAATCCCCCGCCTTGATGGCACCGGCGCACACACTGTGGTGGAGAATTCCTCGGTCGAGTCAATTCGTCTCTCCGCCTTCCTGCTAGCCCTGCTTGTAAGGCACCCTGTTTTGCAACTGCTTCCGGTTGAACTGAAAGCTTCAGATTTTTTATTTTCTCGTGGGAATCTAGCTAGTTTTATTCTGTGTAGTGTTTACACTGAGATGTATAGACTAGTTTACACATCTTGATATCCTGCTTGCGATTTTATTCCTTTTTTTTAGATGATTGTACTGCTGGGTCTAGAATATGTAGTGGTTGGTCTGTTTCCATTTAGGTCAAGGAAAATATCCCACAACCACTGCATGAGTCTCAAATTATCAGGCACCCGTACATCGACCCCGGAAAAAAATTAGATATGCCATGTTTCATTGGTCTCGTGTATTACACTTCTACTGGTACTAATTTTGAAAGAACTCAGCTACATACCTTCAAGATCATGCTTGCGTTCCAATGATTTGCTTGGTTATAAGAGAGAATGCCCTCCTAAGTTTCAGTAAGATTCTGAAGGTTCAGAGGGAGATCTCTCCGATCTACCTTTTAGGGAGTTTATTTCAACATCTCTTCAGATTTTACAATGACAAACTAAAATGGCTATTATAATACAGGCATCCTGATGTTTGGGGACTTTAGCTTGCTGAATTTTGGCTGTCTAGCCAATGCATTTTGTCTGACTCTTGAGAGCAAAGATGAGGACAGAGCATATCTTCTCTCTCTCTCTCTCGATCTGTTATCACTTTTCAGAATATGCTCTCGGGTTGGTGGAACTAATCACTAATGCTATCTTATGGCCTTATCCTATAACTAAGGTGGAATACTATCCTAATAGGTCTATATTATTGTTTGAGCGAGTCTATTTATTAAAATGAGCCGCACTGCTTAACTCATGGCATGTGATCTTGTCACCGCATCATTTGGCCTATATATGGGCATATGCTTCACATGCTGCACTGCAGACTGCTACGCACCTATGGCTATGTCGTGTGTAATGCATTGTCTGAACTTAAGGCTTTATTCGAGGGTGAAAGCAACCTTCCGATTCATGACAAACTTGTGATTTTAGTTAATATTATACTAACAAATGCAGCACTAAAGGCCTAAATAATTCCATAGCGTGTCATTGCTGAGTCAGCCATGTGCTTTTCAAAATTGCCTATCCTCGTGGTATTTCTGAATCACAGACAATGGTTTGTGTCAGTAACGTTAATAATGAAGCCTTTTCGCGCCATAAGTCATAATTGTATCTAACTAAATGGCAGCCGTGTTATGTTGCATACCTATTTTTGACCCATCGGACAGGCAGCTCTCTTGCTGGTTCATTTTTTTTTTAAAAGGCAGCCTTACTATGTGCTTTATGCTTTATCACTTCAAAAGAAAAAAAAAATCATTATGTGCTATCTCCACCTTTAGAAAATCAGCAATTGAATATTCAGCATGTGACACTGTGGCTGTACAATCAGTACAAGCCCAGGTCACCCAGCCAAGTACACATGTAGCGGAGTGGGCATATTTCTATTGCTGGAGACTTTCTTGAGCACTCTTTATACTGGTTTTGTGACTGAAATTCTGGGTGCTTTCCTGCAAAAAATAAGCACCGAGTGTCTGACTTCCGTGCGGCTGTCTGAATCATGAATCCATGACCAGATCAAAGATCAGTCTCAGCAATGGTAAAGAATTGGTATCTTCACATCACATAGATTGACTGCAGATTATTCTAAAAGAAAAGAACACGAGCAGTTATTTTAGTTCCCAATCACTCTTTTGCCCCATATATACAGTAAATACTTCTAATTACAACTATAGAGGTCAGATGTGTGATAGATTGATAGGGCAGTAACAGCATTTTGTCGCCATTAGCATCTCACAACAACTTGCCTATACTTTCTTGACCAAACTGAAATACACCAACCCACCAAGCAGCTATATATAGTATACCTGCTAACATTGGAACTCCTCCAGAGCTTGGGTGGCCTCTCCTCAGTAGCTATATTTTGTTGTGCCTTGGGAAGATAAAAGAAAAATATATCTTTGGTTTCTCGAACAGGTTTGATTTGTTTATGCTTCTTCTAGCTCTTGCGGTTAGGTTTTCTGGATTCCTGCTTATCCCATTGGTCTTCTTGATTTGTTTTCAGGTGCGATTCTGAAGGGAGATTTCATCGAGCAGGATGAATGCATTGGCAGCAACCAGCAGGAACTTCAAGCAGGCAGCTAAGCTGCTGGGCCTCGACTCCAAGCTGGAGAAGAGCTTGCTCATTCCATTCAGGGAGATCAAGGTGATGAAACCACTACAGTTTTTTTTAGATCTGAAACTGTTTTCTGTTGTTTTACTTGCTCGTGTTGGCTCCTGTATTCCTGATGAATATGACCAACATATAAAAAATATTTACTTGAATAGGTTCAGTATTCTACAAGGTTCCTCTGTGAAAGACTATGTTCAACTTTTGAGTAACAAGGAGTTTGTGGTTGCAGGTTGAATGCACAATCCCAAAAGATGATGGGACTTTAGCGTCCTATGTTGGTTTTAGGGTTCAACATGACAATGCTAGGGGGCCTATGAAGGGTGGAATCAGATACCACCATGAGGTATGCAAATATATTGCTCGGTTCTTTTTTCTCGGTAGCACTTGTCAGCATTTGATTCTTGCAACACTTTTGCTGACTCGAAATTGTCCTGAAGCATAAAGGATTGAAACGATCCTTAAGCATAAATTCTAGTATTTTCTCAGGAACCCACTGTACATAGGATAGTTCTCAGTTGATAATGTTAGTTTTCCAATATTTACCTGAAGAAATGAAAAACAAAAGTATATTGCAATTTATTTTTTGAGACCAAGTATATTGAAAACTAGGAACAACTAACAGAGCTATATGGGGTCACATTCTGGCTGTATTTCCATATAAGCATAAAGAGTTGAAATAGTCCTCAAGCATAAATTCCAGGTTTCTTAGGAATCCACTGTAAGAGTAGTGCTCTGCTGTTCATGTTATTAGATTAGATTTGCAGTATCTTCCTGAAGCAATGAAAAACAAATATATATCAGAACTAGGGACAGCTCGCAATAAAATTGATTATCTTTATTTAAGAATCTTTGAAAGGTGTTAGTAAAACCAGATCATGTATGACCATGTCATGTCTTGAAATTTAAATGCTCTTATGTAACTCAGGTTGATCCTGATGAGGTCAATGCCTTGGCACAACTAATGACATGGAAAACAGCCGTGGCCAACATACCGTATGGAGGAGCTAAAGGTGGAATAGGATGCAGTCCTGGGGAACTGAGCATTTCTGAGCTTGAGCGGCTTACCCGAGTTTTTACTCAGAAAATCCATGACTTGATTGGCATCCATACTGATGTTCCAGCACCAGATATGGGCACCAACTCACAGGTTATTTTCTTTTGTATATATTATTTCACAACAGACTTTGATGAAAATTAGTCATATTTATATTTTATTTAATATGACCTATTTTGTTTGTTTTATGAATGTAGACAATGGCATGGATACTTGATGAGTACTCAAAGTTCCATGGTTACTCACCTGCTGTGGTGACAGGAAAGCCTGTTGTAAGTTTCTATCTATCCTGCAATTCTGGACATGTATGTGTACTGAAAATGATGTTTCCGAATTAAAATTGTAAGGTACTAAGAAGATTTCTGCAAAGGTTATCAAATCATTTTTTCCAAGAACAATCCTTTGGAATTTATCTAGGTTGCAGTAACATCGTGTGTTTAGCAGTCATAATGATTGTTTGGATGGAAGCAAAGGATTTGATTCTTCAGGGGAAGCTGGTTTATCTTCTCAGCGTCTTGCATATTTTGTGAATTTTCCTGCTCAATACAGGACCTTGGAGGATCACTGGGAAGAGATGCAGCTACTGGAAGGGGAGTTCTGTTTGCTACTGAAGCTTTGCTTGCAGAGCATGGCAAAGGCATTGCAGGACAGCGTTTCGTAATACAGGTAAATAATATGGTTAAGCCTTATGGTTTAGATATAATTTTTTGGAGTCCGTGAATTGCAATATTTGCGCCTTTCAGCTCCGATTACGAGAACAACTTCATGGTTAAGGCTGCCCTGTCAGCTGACCTCTGTTTCAAGCAGTCACAGTTAAAAATATCATCTGCAGAGGTTGCCTCTTCAGTAATAGGTGCCTCGCTTGCCTTTTTTCAGGGATTCGGTAATGTTGGCTCCTGGGCAGCTCAACTGATCACTGAAGCTGGTGGCAAGGTGATTGCTATCAGTGATGTCACAGGCGCTATCAAGAACGTCAATGGCATTGATATCGCACAACTAGTGAAGCACTCAGCAGAGAACAAAGGGATCAAGGGCTTCAACGGAGGAGACGCGATCGATCCAAACTCACTGCTCACTGAAGAGTGCGATGTTTTAATGCCCGCAGCACTTGGGGGAGTCATAAACAAGTAAAAGTCTTCTCATTGCTGTACATTTTACCCTACTGAAAAAATCACTTCTATTTCATCAGTACTGTAATGCCTTTCAGTTATATATATACCTTTTGTTCCTGTAACTTCAAACCTGAATAATATGTTGCTTTCTATCATCGATTTGCAGGGACAATGCTAACGACATTAAAGCGAAGTACATCATTGAGGCTGCCAATCACCCCACAGACCCTGAGGCAGACGAGGCAAGTCTTGTCTTTACAGTTTCAAGACAGATTGACAAGAAATTGACTATTTTCTGTAATGTTTTCTGATTTCCCCTGTATTCATCTCCAGATCCTTTCAAAGAAAGGCGTTCTCATCCTGCCAGACATACTCGCAAACTCCGGCGGTGTCACAGTCAGTTACTTCGAATGGGTTCAGGTCAGTAGTTCCTGTCCTTTGAAACTGCTTGTCAATTACTGCACAATTTCCTGTGCTTTGTTCAGTGCAATGTAAATGTAACCATGGGCATGTGCTTCGATTGTTCAGAACATTCAGGGGTTCATGTGGGATGAAGAGAAGGTGAACACAGAGCTCCGGACGTACATGACACGCGCCTTTGGGGACGTGAAGAAGATGTGCCAGAGCCACAACTGCGACCTCCGCATGGGCGCCTTCACCCTCGGCGTCAACCGCGTCGCGCGCGCCACCGTCCTCAGGGGATGGGAAGCCTGATCTCATCATCTCATACCATGCCCTGTGTCTCTGTGTCCTCGCGCGTTTTTCTCGAGCCTAATTTTTCTTTAGGTTACCGATCAACGGGGTTTTGAGAAAAACAAGTTCAGTCAATAATTACACGAAGTGCGTATCTCTTGTTGGAGATCAATTGAGGCGAAAAAACATCAGTAATAAATCTGTAATTCACAGATGAGATGCTTCTTGTTTTGCAAGCAGCAATGCCATTTGGGTTCTTTTGCAAGACTCTGGATCACCCAACCGTGTTGTGAGATCTGCAGATACATGTGCAGCTCATCTTTCTATACCATCATCAATCTAGTCTACGAGAGGGTCAGTGGAGATGAAGCTGTAGATGACCATGTCCCTGAGCCTTCCCTTGACCACGCAGTAGCTCCGCAGCACGGCCTCCCGCTGGAACCCAGCCTTCTCGAGCGCCCGCTGCGACGCCGCGTTGTCGACGTCCACGACCGCCTCGACGCGCTCCACGCCCTCGAGGTCGCCGAACACCGCGGCGACCGTGCGCTTCAGCGCCGCCGTGGCCACGCCCTTCCCCCAGTGCGCGCGCGCCAGCACGATGCCGAGCTCGGCGCGGCACCGGTCGGCCGTCGGCGTCACGGACACCGCGCCCACGGGGCAGCGGGGCTCGCCGTCGCCGCCGGCGAGGCAGACGGCGCGGAACCAGGGGTGCGGCAGGACGGCGTCGCGCAGGAACGCGAGGAGGGCGTCCCGGGACGTGTAGGCGCACCACGTCATGAACGCCGTGGCTTCGGGGTCCGACGCCCACGCCATCATGGCGTCGACGTCGGCGAGCTCGAACGGCCGGAGCGTGACCGCGTCCGCGCGACGCATGGACCCCGGCTGGGCCGGCGCTTCTTCTTGGTCCATCCTCTGAGCCTCCGATGCTCAGCTCTGTCATTAGTGGAGCCCTGTCACTGCTTTATGGCTGGTTTCAGGCGCACTAATCAAAGTGCGCTCCCACGCCTGCACGCCACATCTCATGAAATGATGAAAGAGAAAAGGATCGGGCTTTACTTAATCTGGATTAGCAGCAGAGTGACGTGTTCGATTGATGGTGTGAGGTTTGAGCCAAGATGGATGGTCAGAATGGTCTCCATCGCGTCTGGTATGACGTCGTGCTCATGGACACGGGGCACCGAGAAGCTTTATTCGCGGCGCCAAGCGGCGAAGCAGTTCCTCTTGGAGCACCACGTGCGGTACCAAACAACCCAACTCCAATCATCCATCAACCACACCAGTGAAATTCATGGAACTCACAAGTGACAACTGAGCGCTGCTTCGTCCAAAGACACCAGCCAAAGAGCATCGATATCCCGGCACGTCCCACCAGAAACGGCACCGGTCCAAACATCTTCATCCTCCAAACAACACAACATTGATGCGAAATTAGCAGTTTTTCATTCAGGCAGACGAGGTTTTCATTTGCATCGATACAAACTGTTCTGGATTGCATAAAAGATTGTGGAGAAACACCAACGATTTCGTAGGAAAGATGAGACGCATGGAACAGCCATGGGATGGCCGGATGGGATCATTCGGCGGGGAGGGGGTCGGAGGCGAGGAAGCTGTACATGACCATGTCCCTGGCGCGGCCCTTGTGCCAGTAGTGCCGACGGAGCACGCCCTCGCGGCGGAACCCGGCCTTCTCCGCCACCCGCTGCGACGCCGGGTTGTCGACGTCCACCAGCGCCTCCACGCGCCGCAGCCCCTCCACCTCCGCGAACACGTCCCGCAGCGCGCGCCGCACAGCCGCCGTCGCCACGCCCTTGCCCCAGTGCGCGCGGGCCAGCACGTACCCGAGCTCCCCGCGACACCGCTCCGCCGTCGGCGCCACGGACACGGCGCCGACCACCGCGCCGCCGGGGACGGCGCAGACGGCGCGGAACCACGGGTGCGGGAGCACGGTGTCGCGGAGGAAAGCCAGCAGGGGCTCCCTGGACTCGTAGGGCTCCCAGCGGCAGAAGGCGGCCACCTGCGGGTCCGACGCCCACGCCATCATGGCGTCCACGTCGGTGAGCTCGAAGCGGCGGAGAGTCACCTCCGCCATCGGCGCTAGAGCCTGTGGGATGATGGGCTCCGATCGCGGTTGCCGCCGGACACGCGCTGCGTTTCTTGGTCTGAGGCTCTGAGCCAGGGAGCGGTCACCGCTGCACCTATAAGACGGCCAGAAAACACAACAGCATGTTCACTGTCCCTGGCGGAATTTCGACTTCAGAGGAGAGTTCGCACTTGACAGCATCACGCAGAGAGCAAAACAACAAGAATCACCCAACTTTGGACATTCTGCTGGAAGTTTAGTTGACACACTGACAGTAGAAGGGGATTTGACAAAATGGTGTCTGTTCCAACTCAAAAGACAAGGCATGCATCAGAACGCCCAGCCATTGGAACTCAAAAGACAAGGCATACATCCTACAAATAATTCAAGGGTTCTTTTAGATCCATCTATTATGGTTTCCACTGTTTTATCAACATTCAAAAAGCTAGTCCATTTCACGTGATATTGCACCCTAGCTGAATAACAGTAACAAGCCCAAACATTTCAACAACTAGGACTACAGCATGCATGCAAATCAATCCAACTCAGAGAAAATAAACACGATGTTCACTGAGTCTGCTATCTGCTACCTCCTGCTCTATCTGTATAGAGCATAAAATTCCAAACCCAATTATTGAACCGATTGACCACGAGCCACATGTATCGAACTTTAAAAGAAACGGATCAAGCAAAAACATGAAAACACATCTTAAACATCCCAAACAAATACACAAGACCCAGCATATTATCATCAGGCAAGGCACACACAGAATATTCAGAGGAATCTCCCTGAAATATATATTGTTCTTAATAACGGAGCTACCATTAGAACATACATGGAACAGGAAGCAATCAGATAAATCCATGCATGTTTAGTGCATCAAGATTAAGACGCAAGCACAAGTAATGAAGTAAGCAAGCTCGGGCCTTCAGTTTCAAAAAACAAGTAAGCAAGCTCTGGAAGAGTCCAGATCTAGTAGAAGATAACTCTCATCTTGATGCCTTTCAGCATGTTCATCAGATGCTCTCTGGCTTTAGTCCCTCCATTTCTGCCAAATAAAACAATCGATGATAGAACGGTTAAGACAAAATGGAACACCATTACACAGATTCTGCAAGTATGATTCGCACAGTTCTGTAGAATCAAGACAATAGTAGTAATGCGCAGATTCAGTAAATATGACTGACATGCACAAGTTCATATGAAGCGGTGTACTAGTGGATCAACCTGAAACCTGGCTTTCCTTGGCAGCTCCGTCTTGCTAGGCTGGTTCCTCTTGCGTGCTCCCTTGCTTGGAGGATAGTACTTGCTGAAGAAATTGCGAGGCAGGATAACAGAATAAATGGTACCACAGTCACGAAGTTCCGGACCACAGGAGACTCTTGTTGCCCATGTCGAAGCCGCAGATGTAACCAGGCTTTCCGGGCATGTTGGACAGCAGGAGGCAGAGGGCACCGCCCGGAATCAGGACGGGGTACCGGGCCACCACGTCCCTCGCCTCAGCATCCATGAAGCCGGCCTGCCTCAAGATCTCTTTCCAAAGGCACGGGAAGCCCTTGTGATCCTTCCACTGCCGGTGATCCAGGTCCGGAGTCCACACGTTCACCGTGTAGTCGCCGGGACTGGACGAGTGACGGTCAATGCAGACGAACCGGATGCAGCCGCCAATGCAGCTAATGGTCCGTCCCATCTTCAGCGGCTCCGGCGCCATCTCCTCATCCACCAGGTACCCGCGGGGCAAGCTGGTGAAGCCGAATTCCACGGGAGATTCCCCGGCAGGCAGCTGGTGGCTGCAGTACACGAGGCCCTGAGAGAGGTCGGCCCAGAAGAGCATGCCTTGGAAAGAGAACACCTCATCCACCGACAAGGCGTAAGGCAGCTCCGGGAAGCACCGCTTCCTTACCTGCCACAGGCCGGTGCTGTCAGGTTCTGCATTCCCCCTTGTCTCCGGAGTGCACACGCAGACACGGTAGTTGTTGTTGCTGAGTTGGAGCCATTTTCTGCGCGCCAGGAGGACGAGCTCATGATCCCGGGCAACGCCGGTGGACCTGAAGACCGGCGCCGCCGTGAAAGAGGGGATGAGGCCACGCGGTATGCTGGGGATCATGTTGAGCGACGCGTCGGTGGAGTCGTAGACGAGGGAGTAGGCGCGATCGGAGGGCGAGGAGCTGCTCGGTCACGATCTCTACGGTGCTCTCGGCACGCACCATGCATGCCAGGAGGTGGCGCCGGGGGCGGCGCCGAGCTTGGCTTCGATGCTTCGACGAGCCTCATCGCTCAGGCCGATGGACAGGAAGGAGCCGAGATCCGTTGCAAAGTCGCTGTGCAAGTAGAGCGTGAGGCCCTCCAACAACTTGTGGCCGTGGTTCCCGCACCCATGGGCCTTCTTGCGAGAGATCTGGATGCTTGGCCAATCTTTCCCCGGAGCGACGGTTGCCCGCTCTTCTTCCGGCCTGACGGTGAGTCCGTGGACAGCCACGGAGTCCTTCAGCACCACGAAAGGAGCCTCAGCAACCATGGCTGACGCGCGGCGCTGAAGGGGTGGAGGAGGAGGAGGCGGCGGGGGAAAGGAGATCGAATCGATGGGGGCACGGCGCTGGTGAAAGAGAATAGATAGATGCGATCCCTAGATAGATTAGGGAAAGTTGTGCAAGACGCGCCCGGAAAGGAGAGGAGACGGGCACGGCACGGACGGAACTCGAGCTCAGTTCGTACTCAGCTCGAGTTCAGTTCGCACGGCCGCCATCGCCACGCCCTTGCCCCAGTGCGCGCGGGCCAGCACGTACCCGAGCTCCCCGCGGCACCGCTCCGCCGTCGGCGCCAAGGAGACGGCGCCACGACCGCGCCGCCGGGGACGGCGCAGACGGCGCGGAACCACGGGTGCGGGAGCACGGTGTCGCGGAGGAACGCCAGCAGGGGCTCCCTGGACTCGTAGGGCTCCCACCGGCAGAAGGCCGCCACCTGCGGGTCCGACGCCCACGCCATCATGGCGTCCGAGCCGGTGGGATGATGGCGTCGCCGGCGGACGCGTGCTGCGTTTCTTGGTCTGAGGCTCTGAGCCCGGGAGCGGTCATCGCTGCCCTTATAAAGCGGCCAGAAAGCACTACACGTTCACCGACCATGGCGAAATTTCGACGCCACAAAGCTTACAGCATCACGCACACGCAGAGAGCAAAACAATAAATAAATATCACCGAAAATTGGACGTTCTTCTATCTAAAAATAAAAGAAGGTATGTGTCCGGCAACAAATCTACGGGAAGTTTATGCTTCGTAGTTCAAGAGTGTGCGTGTGTCTGTTCCAACTCAAAAAGACAACTCATGCATCAGAACGCCCACCCAAGTTCAGCGGGAGCGGAGAAGTGGTAGCACCTCGACGCCTTCCTGACCATATGCATCTCCTCGCTCCCCGCGGCGAGCGTAGCCTCCAGCGCCGTCACGACAGCGATGTGCAGAAAGTTCTTCGTGGAGGCAGGGGCGGACCCAGAATTTGAAACTAGGGTAGTCCTAGTACAAAATTCTACTAATACATAATACGGTATAATCCAATGCACAATTTGGTAATCAAACTACAAAAATTCTCCAACAATTCGAATACAGGTATTTAATAACCTAAATCACAATGATTAGAATCTACACTTACAATTTGCAATTGAAAGTTGGATTGGAGTACAGTTTAACAGTGGGATTAATAACCAGAAGGTAAACTGATTTGGCTAAGCAACCCCTAACAATTGAATCACATCTCTCAATAGACTGTGGACACACCCATCGATCACTGAATCAGTGAATCCATACTTGTAATTTGCAATCAGAAAGCAGGTGTTGGTGGCTACAAAATGTCCAAACAGTAGAGGGTGGTTCCGGAACAAGGCAATTGTCCTAAGAGCTTCTAGGGGACTAAGTGGCTAGAATGTTGTGTCTTGCTTAGTCCATGATTCCTCCTATTTATAGTCTTGGCGGACGAGACCTTTTCGGTCAAAAGACTCCTCGGCCCTCGGTACGGTGCTCCCGGAGGGAGAGCCTCTAGAAGGGGGGCCGCAGGGGTAGTAAAGTAAATATCCTCTCTTGGGTACGGAAGTCCTCCGTACTTAGGGCTAACGTGGTGACCCCTCTCCGTATGGGGGGTGGGTGTGGCACCCCGTACCTAGGGCTGATGCTGTGGTCACCTTTTCTCTTTGGATGACGCCTAAAGGTAAAGATTCTTGCTTCTGGGATCCAGCTCGGAGATCGGACTGGGGCTCCCCGCCCACCAGTCCCTCTCGGGGGTGAGGATGCTCTCGCAGGAGTTGGAGATTTTCTGGGAGGGCTCCAGGTGACTTTGTCCCGCGGGTCGTCCTGCTGGGACTTCAGGGGTCTTCAGTTGACCCCAGTAAGTTGGGACCTTGGGGAATCCGGAACCCCCTCTCGCCTCCCTCTTCCACGGCCTCCCGCCTTCCTAACCTCTGTGGCCCGGGAAGGCGGGGGAAGGATGGGACAGCCCCCCGTGGGGAGAGGTACCTCCGGGAGCACGGGATTGCTCCGAAGGAAAACGATCCCTCTGGCATGTGATCGTGGGCCAATTCCCCAACAACGGGATTGGGATGGAGTAGACAATAGAGCACAAACATCACCCGTCGCCGTGAGGGGAATCTGCAGAGTTAGGGAAGGCGAATACGCTGATAGATGGCATCGGTGGCTTGCGGCGCGTCGGACGGGTGGCCAAGCGGCGAACGCCTGAGCCAAGTATGCGCTAGGTAGAGCTGGGACCTGGGCCGTGCCGTGCTAGCCTAGCCCGGCCCTCTTGTGCCTCATGCCGCATCGTGCTTGGACTTCTAGGCACGTTAGGCACGTCGTGCCATGCCGGCATGGCACGACAAGTCTTTTACTAGGTCCAAGCACGGCCCGTGGCACACCGGCACGACTTTGTGCCATGTCAGCCCAAGCACGGCCCTCGCGATACATGTGCTTGTCTTTTATTGGTGCTCATTTTACTCGCACATGCTTTGCTCTCATATGTAGGAAAAAAATTCTAAAATTAATAGAGGAAACAAACATTATTATATAGATGATGTAGGTAAATGTTATGATTGTTTGTGGCCATACGAGAATGCAACATTGTTATGTTATGAACGATCGTTATCATGATTAAGGTAGATTTTATGATTTTCTTCATAGCAGTAGCTATGTTAGGTTATATGACACATAGAACTTATAATATTAGGATGATATAGTCTATAAATATGCTAATGGGCTATTTTCGTGCTGCGCCGACCAAGCACAATCCAAAATACGTGCCATGCCGTGCCACCTATCATGCTGAGATCCTAGGCACGGCATGACCCTCGCGTTCGTACCGTGCTGACACGGTCCAAAATTTATCATACTGTCCCGTGCTTTGGATCGTGCTAAAATGTCGTGCTTCGAGCGGCCCAGGAATAGCACGGCTAATTCCTAGGGATGGACGTGTTGTGGGCAGCGGTCACCAGTCAGCGGAATCCGTGGTCAGCGATGGGAAGTTTTACGGATGATTAGCAGGCTGCGGGGCCCTTTTTTTTTTGGGCTGCTGGACTAATTCTTCGTTTTGGGTTATGAAAGCGAACTGCTAGGAATTTTTTGGGCCAAATTTAGGGTAGTCCTGGGCCTATCTGGACTACCCTCTGGGTCCGCCCATGCGTGGAGGTCAAGAACCTTGTCACGCAGAACCTGCCACCCCCGAGGTACGAAAGATAGTCAAGCCCCGGGTACCACTCGTCGGCGTGGGCCGCGAGGCCGTCGACGTCGGGCCAGAGGTGCCTCTGCGCCGGCGGCCTGCCTCCGTCGACGACGTCGGCCGCGCGCAGGCCGAAGCCCCCTCGGTCCGAGTCCGAGAACCCGAACCAGAGGCCATAGTCGGCGACGTACTGCGCGCGGCCGTAGAAGGGCAGCGCCCAGTCGCCTTCCCTGCGCCACGCCCCGCGCGCCGTGTCGAACGCGTACGTGCCGCCGAGCCGCGTCGACACCCTGAACGCCGCGCCGCTCGAGGCCCCGCCGGCGCTGGCGTCGGCGAACGAGACGATCCGGGCTTCTCGCTCGTCGGTCGGCGGCGAGGGGAGGGGGTTCCAGAGCCAGTCCTCGCGGCGGCGGTCGTAGGCCAGGGCCTCGAAGTCGAACCGCGGCGGGCCGTGGAAGCCGGGGCTTCCGAGGAGGCAGAGCTTGCCGCCGACCTCGGCCCAGGAGGGCTGCGCCTCCAGACTCTTGTCGTGGCCCAGGTCGGGCCCGGCACGCATGGCCGCTGTGCGCGTGTCGCAGATGAAGGTGCGGCGGTGCTCGTTGACTCCGACGACCTTCTCGACGCCGCGGCCGAGGGGGAAGAACTGGGTGGTGCTGCTGTGGCCGGGCGAGGGCGAGGACTCGAAGCGTGCCACCGGGGACGGCAGCGGGGTGGGGCGCATAGCCGCCGCCCGCCGGCGTCACCGATCCCAGTTGGGGGCACGCGCCCGCCGCGAAGAAGGGCGTCGTGTCGATCTTGCGCAGCGTGTGGGCGCGGTGGTGATCGTCGATGAGGAGGTGGAGGAACCTCCGGATTGGCGACCTCGCCATCGTTCAACTTCAATCTGAATTTTGATCTCCTCGTCAATGTATGATGTATCTATCGTACAGACAACAGACGTAAGATCAATGGATGATGCTAACATAAGACGGGTTTGTTCTTTATCCTCCCTTCTGTTGACGCTTCCATCCAAGTAATTCCAATGAACATCCCAAATCACAGGAGACTCGATACAGACACCGATTTGCATCAATGCGAGTCACTCGGGCACTGGGTCGGTGTAAAGAAGCTGAACGTGATCATGTCCCGGACGACGCCGTACTTGCGGAGCACGGCCTTCTCGAGCACGCGCTGCGAAGCCGGGTTGGCTAGGTCCACCAGCGCCTCCACGCGCTCCAGCCCCTCCACCTCGCCGAACACCGCGGCCACCGTCCGCTTCGCGGCGGCCGTCGCCACGCCGCGGCCCCAATGTGCGTGCGCCAGCACGTAGCCGAGCTCCGCGCGGCACGGGACCCCCTCGCGACACGGACACCGCGCCACGGGGTGTCCGTCGTGGAGGCAGATGGCGCGGAACCACGGGTGCGGGAGCACGACGTCGCGGATGAAGGCGAGCAGCGGCTCCGTGGACCCGTAGGGGTCCCACCGGCGCGCACGGCCGCTGTGCGGGTGAAGTAGATGATGGTGCGGCGGTAGTCATTGACTCCGACGACCTTCTCGACACCGCGTCCGAGGGGGAAGAACTGGGTGATGCTTTGGCCGTGCGAGGACTCGAGGTGTGCCACCGGAGGTGTCAGGGGGGTGGGGCCCATAGCCGCCGCCGACCTCGCGAGGGAGGGAGGATGAGGACGGCGAAAGCCACGACGTCGACGAGAGTTATTCGAAAAAAAAGGCACGACGAGCGGAAAGCACGACCGCACTATCCGATTGCACCATCGGTTGCGGTTCTCCGCCAAGTCCATGTCGCGCGGCGGGCGGCGGTGGACGGGAAGGGCGGCTAGGGTCATGGGAGAGCAGCCGAAAGCAGGGATCAACGTGCAAATATTTGGATCGCGGAGAATAATCGCGATCCAAATCAGGTAATTTTGTGTAGATATTTGGATCGCGGAGAATAATCGCGATCCAAATAAGAGATTTTCTTGTAAATATATGGATCACGGAGAATTTTTGCGATCCAAATTAGGGGCTGATTTGCAAAATGTTTTCGCCTCAGTCCACCCTCCGGCGCCCCTTCTCGGATCGCCGGCGGCCACCGCCGACGTGGACGCCAAGCCCGGAGGCTTCCGCCGCGGCCTCATTTAAGGGATAATAACTGGTTCAGAGTGATGGCGGCCCAGGGTCTTCACCAGCTTCGGTGGAGCCGCGGAGGACGGCAGGACGCCAGCATCGAGATGCCTGAGGACGCCGACGGGGAAGGCATCGCCCCCACCGCCAGCGCAGCACAGGGCGGGGATCGAAAAGGCGGGGACGTAGGCATCATCCAGCGATTGCGCTCGTGCAGCTGCGCCGCAATCCCCTCCACGGTGCTGGCTGCCTCGCGTTCGCCGCCGCGTCCGAGGAGCAGAGAGGGCGGGGACGAGTGGATGACGACCTGGCGAGGCACCCGCCGCGAAGAAGGGCGTCGTGTCGATCTTTCGTAGCGTGTGGCCGTGTGGGCGCGGTGGTGATCGTCGATGAGGTGTAGAAACCTCCGTATTGGCGACCTCGCCATGGTTCAGCTTCAATCTGAATTACGATCTCCTCGTCAATGGATCTATTGTACAGATGTAAGATCAATGGAGTTTCCATCCAAGAAATGCCAACGAAGACCCAAAATCAGAGGAGATTCGATACAGACACCGATTTACAAACTATAAATGTACTTATTCAACAACAGATTCGCATCAACGCGTTGTTTGTGCGAGTCACTCGGGCACCGGATCGGTGTTGATGAAGCTGAAGATGACCATGTCCCGGACGACGCCCTTGACGACGCCGTACTTGCGGAGCACGGCCTCCCGCGTGAACCCGGCCTTCTCCAGCACGCGCTGCGACGCCGTGTTGTTCACGTCCACCAGCGCCTCCACGCGCTCCAGCCCCGGCACCTCGCCGAACACCGCGGCCACCGTCCGCTTCACGGCTGCCGTCGCCACGCCGCGGCCCCAGTGCGCGCGCGCCAGCACGTAGCCGAGCTCGGCGCGGCACGGGTCCCCCGTCGGCGACACGGACACCGCGCCCACGGGGCGGGGCTCCTCGTCCCCGCCGCCGGCGACACAGATGGCGCGGAACCACGGGTGCGGGAGCACGACGTCGCGGATGAAGGCGAGCAGGGGCTCCGTGGACTCGTAGGGGTCCCACCGGCAGACGGCGGCCACCTGCGGGTCCGACGCCCACGCCATCATGGCGTCCACGTCGGACAGCTCGAACTTCCGGAGCGTCACCTCCACGGGCGCCTTCGCCGTCGCGGGCTTGGCTTCCTCCATTGCTGATCTGTGTTCTTGCCGCTTTGATGTCTCGATGTAGCAGCAGTGGCCTCTGTTCGGCTGTTCTTATACTTCCAGTGGATGAGGCAGAGCAAGAGCCGACTTGGTTTGACTTTGACTAGAGAGAGGGAGAATCTTGGCCACCAAGCTTGGTGTAGATTAGACTATCGCTTTCTTGGAAGGCCGAAGGCGGGAGGAAGGAGGTGTGGAGGTGTCCATGTCGGGTGTGGGCATCTACGGAAGTCCAACGGTAAACCTGACTAACTCAGATTTCAACTTTTGCAACTTGTTCAGATTTCGGGGAAAACAAAATCCAACGCATCATGATTCAAAATACGCAGCCTCTGATTCTGAACTCTGAAATGCATCAAATGATGCTTTATGTTCAAAAAGGATCAAATGATGCTCCATCCCTCTGAATCATGAAGCAATCAACACCGCAAACTGTACAAGCTGCTCGTGTGAAACGATCGTTCGTCCGTGACGAACACAGGAAGCTCTCGCAGCATCTCAGAAACGATGGAGAAACGCCAGTGCTGCGGCGGCGAAGATGAAGATCGCTCCAGGCTTGCCTGTGCTTCCGTCAGAGTATGGCAGGGTGGATGCTGGTGTAGACTTCGATCCAGTACCTACAGCGCCAGACATTCAGAGATACAAAATGATGGCGTGATTAGTAAATGCTAGTTTCTGAACCTGAACTATGTACGGTTACTTTTGCACCTGCAGGGTTCGCGTTGGCGTCTGACGGCGCCGCCGCGGCCGGAACCCCCGGTGTCGTTGTCCTCGGCGCCGCCGGAGACGACGTTGGAGCTCCCACGGCTGCACAAACGCGCGACATGTTCAACTCGTGTCGATCCCAATCATCAGTTTGCCATCGCCTCGTACTCTGTCAATCTGCTAATCTGGATAAGCGCACACTTACCGTTGCACTGGCTGGCAGGTGGGGCCTGGACCTTGCACGCCCCGAGCAGCTGCGCCGCGCGGGCGCCGTCGACGGCGACGCCGAGCGACGCGGCCGTGCCGCCGAGCACCATGCAGAGGCACCCCGGGCTCGACGTCAGCGTGCCCAACAGCGCCGAGCAGCACGACGGCCCGTCGGGCGTCGTGGCGTTGCCCGACAGGTAGTCCATGCACGGCGACAGGCGGACCAGCTCCGGCATGCAGCCGGAGCCCGCCGACGGTTGCGCCGCCGCGCACTGGCACGATAGGAGGAGCGCGGCCGCCACGGCGATGCCCAGGCCGCGCACGGCGGCGGCGTAGCCTGGCCCCATTTTGGCTTCGATTGACAGGTGGCCATCGAAGTTTTTCTGATTTAATTTATAGCAACAATCTTGTTGAGTTGGATGCCCTGTGAGCTGGTTGGCCACGTAAGCTGCTGGTTAGGAAGCAGAAGCACCGTACCGGTGAGCTTGGACCTGTGCGTGTTGTGTTTGGTCAACTTCTCACCAAATCCTTTCGTGATTGAACTTGGTTTTGTAGAGTTACTTAGCACTCGACTAGAAACTCTGCAAAGTAGCAATGCGCACTGCTCCTTCGTTTGGTGACGAACCATTCTCCTACCTGACCTAAAACAGAAGCATCTTGATCAACAAGCAGCTGGATTTAACATTAGCTGGGTTCGTGCAACCAACTTATGATGTCGACGATCTCTTTGATGCGGCGTTAAGGTTGTCGACGTCGTCGAGAGAATATCGTCGCGGATGCCGGTGGCTTTAGTGCTCTTTTATGACGTCACGTCAACGACGTCGATCTTCCCCTTCCCCTTCACTTTCCCCTTCCTCCACCAGGCACCAGCCCTGCGCGTCAGCCATGGCTGCGCCCCGGCGTTCCGCTCCTATCTACGTGCTGAACGGCACCGTGGAGCAACTTACCGGCGATCCAGGTCAAGGGTGAACTAGGATCGAGTGCGCGAGCAAGAAGGCTTACGGATGCGGAAACCACGGCCAGGAGGCGGTGGAAGGGCTCACGCTCTACATGCGCCTCGGCGACGCCCCGCTCCTCACCTCCTCCCTGGCCGTCCGCGCGCGTGAGCGACGAGGCGCTTCGAGCACTCAACTCGTCGGTGCGTCATGAGCTTGGCGACCGCCGCAAGATGTATGCCGTGGGCCGCATCGTGCTGGCCGAGCAGGGCCTCTTCGTCGTCGTGGTCATCTTCCACCTCGAGTGCGGCCGCGACCTCGCCTACTTCCTCGTCTACGACGACGTCGACGCGTCGCTCTCCATGATGAACTACCTGACAGATCTCTACGAAGCCTCCAATGCGTACAAGTCCGTCCCCAACGCGCCGGCGGCGGCGGCGCCTGCGAGCTGCTCTTCATGGCTCAAAAGTCGCCTCCTGGGCCGATGCTCCAGTTCGTCGGCCTGCCGCCCGTTCTCTGCGTGTTCTCTCCGGCAGCGGGGGCGGCGGATGACACGGCGTGCCCGTGGCGGGTAAAGGGGAGGTGCTTCCCGCGCGGGAGGTCCGCGATCCATTCATCGCGGACGCGGCCTTCCCTCTCCATGGCAAGGGTTTCTGGGGCGATGTCACGCAAGGCCTCGTGCACTTCGACCTGCGCGCCGCCACCAGCGACGGCGACCCCGCCGCCGTGGACTTCGGCTTCATCGAGCTGCCGCGCGAGTGCCAGCTTGACCTGGGGCAGATGCTGAAGGTGAGGGACGAGCGGACGACGCTGACCCGGACCATGGCCCGCGTCGGGGAGTCCATCTGGTTCGTCTGCATCGATCAAGCCGAGCAAGTCGCCGACGACGTGCTGACGATGTGGACCCTGGAATTGCCTGGGGAGCGGTGGAAGAAAGAGTGGGAGGTTTCTGCCAGAGAGCTCTGGGGGTTCGACGGCTTCAGGGAGGCGGGGTTGCCGGACGAGGCGCCGGAGTACCCTACTACCCTGTCCTCACGGCGGACGGCGCCCTCTTCGTCGTGATGATTGCCTATCGCGGACGACGATCCCGTGGAGATCCTTTGGTGGGTCACGTCTGCAGCGTCGACGTGCTTAACAAGAGGCTCCTATGCCACGGGCTTGTTCACGACTACCCTTTCTGTGATCCAGTTATCTTCCCTTCCGATTTCTTCCGAAGGGAGCATGGTTCAGGCAGGACGAAGCTCGAGGAACACCTTCCTCCTGCAGCAGGGCCGGCTTCACTGGCAGGGAGTAAGGTTGTTCTACACTTCTACTACCACACTGTGCTTCATTTGATCTGTGAAATCATGCTTGTCCTTATGTGTCAGCTACATAACATGCAGTCATAGCTACACACTCGTATCATATATGTCTAAATCCTGGATGATTGTTTTGTTCTACAGCAAGGGATCGATTATGAGTCAGGGAGCATGCTGATGAAAGGCAACAAGACAGCAGGAGCCCGTCGTCTCCGCTGGATCCGGACCTTCTGTTGCCTAGATTTTCTTCCTAGTTGGGTTGACGTGCCAAAGTAGAATGAGTGTGTTTGCTTATACATTAGCTCTATGTGTTGGTTTAAAAGTGTACCCACTGGTACTTTGTTGGTACTTTTGTCTGTGATTTTTGTCCACTATCTGACTGAAAAAATAATTAAAAAAAAATTAAATTTAAGGGTTATTTTTTTACTTGGTCCTACCAATTTGGTAGTCCTTGGTACTTCTTTTCTTTTTAGGTACTCGAAGTTACGTCCTTTATTTTGTTTCTACCGTTAGATAAGATGGATGGCTCTCGTTTTTCCCGATCATTATAAAATTATCACTACGGCCAAGCTTGCTTCTGAGAACGTTTCGATTCTAGCATGGATGTTTGAGACTCCTCTATTCAATTTACCGTAGACTTCATGTGCCTATGTTTTGATCGTGGTGCATCGTTTAATGCGAATTTATGTGCTAGCTATTTTGTGAAACACAAAAGTACGAAACAAATCCACTATGCAACTCGGTCAGAACTCAGAATCCATTCAAATTCAGCTAAAAAATAGAATCCAGTCTAATTCGTGCGAGTTCTCACACCAGCATCTGACAGGATCAGGTAATTCACAAGAATATGCAGGTCTGTGCGGTCCGTCCATGCTCATGCGTCCCTGCAACAAAGACTCCATAATTCTGCAAATTATTGGAAGCATTCGCACTTTCTTACAGGCAAAAATTTTGACGCATAATAAAATCGCAAATCCACATGGCTACCAAATTAATAAAATCCAATATTTAGTACCATACGAAAACCAGGTCCATACAACCATTTGCTCCAATTCGGTATATGGTGTTACTAAGAAAACTCGACCAACCTAAGAAGAAATAGACACTTAGATCCAGTCCATTTGAACTCGAACTTGGGAGCTAGCTTAGTGCATAGACTTATTACTAACCAAACAACTTCAGAATCAGGAACCTTCTGAGCTGACCACCAGACAATCTGGCAATCTGGAGTCAGAACACGAGCAAAAGAAAACATACAGATAGCCATCAACCAGATAACTAAGCAAGCCTACATACAATGATGGCATCATGGCAGGGGCAGGCCGGCCTAACCACGACCTGTCGCTGGTTACCACCCTTCTAAATTCGTCATTACTTTGTCCACATCATAGTGGCCGTCGTCTGCGGTCTCACCATAGCCAGCATTATTCATGACGGTCAGGAGGGTGGCAAAGTCAGGAGCCTGGAGGCGCGCCACATTCTGGAATTGCTCCGAGACTTTGTTGGTGCTGTACTTGTTCCCCATCATGATCCTGAGTAGTGTGGTGGGATCAGGCGATTCAAGGTTCAGGATGCTATTGTAAGCAACCTTGCCGATGTTCTCCTCATCATCGTTGGTCGCTACAACGGGCCAACAGAAGTCTCCTGCGGGGTTGCTTGGCACCTCACTGCCATAGGCGACCTCACCTACATTGGTTGCGACCAAGGGAAAATGGATGACTTCACCGACGTTTCCCCGGCCTTCATTAGTTGCGACAAAGGGGCAATAGAAGCCTATTGCAGGTGTACTGCTATGAACCTCGCTATTTCCATTGGTTGCTGCCTGGTTGCCCTTTGTGGTGATAAAGCGCCCATTAGGACCTCGTGGAAGATGCCTCCGGCGAACAGCCTACATTTGAAAAATGAGAAAATTAACAAACATTGAAGGATTATTTACATTGCTTTGACAGATAGAACCTCCAACTAATACTCCTACTCATGATATTAACTTTTGAAAGTAGTATTCGTAGCAGGATATTACTGGAGGTTGTCCCTTTATCTTATATGTTACCGGCAAGTCATGTCACAGCTAAAAGAAAAGGGTGATGCAAAGACGGAGTAAAAACATCAATAAGTCTAACCATACATTTTATAAAACAGTTAATGCCACATGGAGACGCCAACACTTATGTCTCCAAGTTTGCAATAATTTGGAAGAATCAGTATGAGATTTCTGCAATTTCAAATTCGAGTTTGTGCTAAAGTAAGGTTACATATAATAATATATACATCCTTCTATCACAACTCAGCCTTACATACATCTAATACTGAGAGAAGCTCACACAAATTGAATTTAAGAAAAAATTAGTGAACTTACATGCTACTATTGCACACAATGCAAGAATCAAGTCAAAGATAACATGTAGTCATTAAAGGTAGTTACTTCATAATTAACTTGAACTAAACATTCATTTAAAGAACTTAATAATCATCTCAAATGATGAGAAAATAGGACATACTATGGTTTATCAGGATCGGGGTAATTGTGTAAGAAACATGGCATTAACTCAGTAAAAAAAAATGGACATTCAGAAAAGTATTGCATTATGCCTATAGTCCAAATGTATTTGGCTTCGTCCTTTTCAAGATTAAAAAAAAAAAGGTTGATGAACCATTATCTTCTTACCTTTTGCTGACCAACACCCATCTCAGACGAACCATTATATTCTGCGGACATATTCAGTATTGCAGGAGCAGAGCACTCATATGCCTTTGCTGTGTTCCCTGGATCTAAATGCCACCAAGCAGCTACTGTTACATTTCAATATCCATGAAATCCATCAAGGGTCCTTATTGAATAAGAGGTGAAAACTAAGACATCAATGAATGATTAAGTAGCTAGAGACCAAAAATCCTTCCATGCATAACGAAAATCCCAATACAAACCACAAAAAAGAAAGCTTTCCAAAAACTCTGATCAAGTCAGTTATATGAATATATTTGATGCTTTCTGTAGAGATGATTTCCACTAAAGCTCTACTTAAGTTTCCTCAACAAAATCTACTGAGACAATTAACAGAATTCATGATCGTAGTATGTAGGTGACCACTGACCATCAGTAGTAATGTCTATTTGTCTTGTGCATGCACCTAGATCCATTATAGTCTCACCAGTCAAATCTATTCACGATTCACATAAGGACACTTGGATCAGGTCCTGGATTTTATCCTCTGTTTTTCTTGTACAAAAGTTACCATCATTAGGAAATTCTACAACAGTGTCTGATTAAATCCCATGCTGATATAAGATCGACATCAGATCAGGGCCTATTTGTAGTTCAGGAAATTCTCAACAAACAGTTTGGTACTTCAATTCCTTCCAGGAATGTGACTACAGGTCACTCAGGACATGGACTCAGGTTATACAGGTCAGATTCAAAGCGGTCACAGATCAACTAATGGATAGTACACACGTAAAGAAAATACAGAACATTACCGATGAAAGTGACAGTCTCATAATATGTTAGATTAGTGACAATTAACAGCTTAAACCGCATGCACTTCACAAATTCACATTACAACGAGTCAAAGATTGGTAAATCAAAATCTATAGTAAAGGTTATTAACATTTCACAGCTACTTCACGTTTTATAGAACATACACTCCAACCTTTTAATTTATTGGCTACTGGATTCAAATAGAGTATATATTGCACACCCCGTATCTTGACCCATGTCTCGTAAAATTCCATAGTATGAATATGCAACATACCACACACTAATCATCGTTTAGAAAACATATCCCAAGCAGATTTTCCCCATATCTGCTATAGGGTCAGAAATAAATCATTCTTCCCATTTTTACCCATCAATCCATCACCAGCCCATGGTCTATGTATAAAGTACAAATATCTTAAAGAGAGATAAGAGCATCCTCACCTTGAGACAATGATAGGGTAACAGCTTCAAATCCAGCCCATGAAGCTCAACATCTTAGAGCTGCTTATCACGAGCATGCAGAAAAGAAAAGAAACATCATATGGTATAATAATAAAAAAAAATATATGGAGAGAGAAGTGGTATGAAAAAAGAGATGCATCTAAAGACTCTAAATACAGAACGGAATATTGAAGTATGGGAGTTATCCTATCATAAGGATCATACGGAGTTTAGAAAATAATCGAAAACACGGCCAAGCTATGCATGATGGGCATGTTTGGTTCCGGCCCCAGCCACTCTGCCTGACTCAGGCAGCAAATCCAGGCGTTGGTTGGATTTCAGTGACTTGCGGTTGGTGTTGTTGCCTGGGTCAGGCAGCCGGCTCTAGGATTCCAAGCAAACACGAGTACATGACCACTATATGCAACAATAGCCACAAACATCGGAGCAGAAGATATCCAAGACATGCAAAAGAAGGTTAAGAAAGCAAATACCGCTACTGGTGAAGAGGCGGCGCGGAGATTATGGGGCGGACTAGACGAGGGGGCTCTGGTGTGGACGCGTATATATAGCCTGTGATGGCCTAGGAGCAGTAACGTTCACCTTCTCAAATAAAATCCCAACAATTTAATGCAGATTCGTTCCTTAATGCTCAAGAACACTATCGTGTCATCAGTATATAAATCGTACAGAACACTATCATATCATCAGTATATAAATGGTATGTGTAGAACACCGTCATGTCATCAGTATCTAAATGCAACAGGTAGAATGACGCTGGCAAGAGAAGCCTCTTTACGATACGATTGACTAAATGCTAGAGGTAGCAGATACGCATACGACAAACGGAAAGTAATAAAATAAGAATAATAATGGCATCTCCAATCTACATTGCTAAACCGCGCCGTAGTGATAATTGTCCATTTATAGTATCCAACAATGTGAAAATGAACTGAAGTGTATATGATGAATTAAGTACATGGTATGCAGTTGGTTTACTTTCAAAAATATGAAATAGGAGTATCAGATTTTACCGAGCCAGAAAGATGGGACATATTGACTGTATAAATTTCCAGTCAACTTGTCTAATATTCTTAAGTAAACTTTTGGATTGCCATATATAAGTGTAGATTACAATGTACATACTCTGTTTAATAGTTGTTCTTCTATCATTAAACTTTGTATTCTAATGGCATATAACATTATTTCTATTTACCTTTAGCTGTGTTATATTGGTGCTATGTGAGTACGTTATAGGTAATATTACAAGGGAACTCAATGTTGCCATTCTGTTTCATGTAAATCTGTAAATTAGTATTTGTAGCCACCATATCTAATGAATTCAACAAAGGTCAAGAACTCCAGATATGCTTGCTGTGTGAACAAGACGTCATACCATTCAATTGTGAGCTGGATTGTGCAATCATTAATTACATGCCAAGGTAAAGCAAATGCAAGTCTATTTTTGAACCTTGGGTGACCATGCCACATGACACAATTCACCTAAGACACATCTAGCTAGTTATTTGAACATGTGTGTGTTTGAGGTTCAGTGAAACAACAAACTCTTCACTTACTTGTAGCTTGTAAGAATCCTTTGGTAACAAATTAGCACTTCTGCTTAATCATCCAACTTGAAGTCAAATTTTGCAATTCAAAACACATGAAAGTCCATTATTTTACGGTTTTATCCACCTAAAGCTAATCCTCTTTATATCGGAGAAAGTTCCAAAGGAAGCTGCTAACTGGATGCCGTTCAGTTACAAAACATCTAAGAAGAGTAAAATGTACCAACAGACCTTAAACTTGTCCCATGGTGTCATATAGGTCCTTGTACTCTTAAAGTGCACATATAGATACATGTTAACTGTGTCACTTGAGGTTCAAATCGCCCTATCAGCAACGAATTGGATATGTGGCACTCTTGTGTGGAGCCTGAGATGTCCCCAAGCTCTGCCTCTACTACATGCTCAAATATCGTGCACAGTGTATATTAGGAGACACGTTTGCATGTCACATACACTAAGTTTGTGCTAATTACGGTGATTTGGACCTTAAATGCCACAATTAACAAGTTTAGGGAGCCAGATATGCATTTTAAGAGTTTAGGGACCTAGGTGTCTGCAGGAAAAGTTTAAGGACCACTAGTGTATCTTACTCATCTAAAAAATACCTTTACTAAATCTCATAAACCTTTCAAGATGTTCACCATTTTTAATTATTTATTTTTACATTCAAGTAAAACATAGCAAGTGGGATTCAACAGAAGATTGAAGTCCTCTCGAATCCCTCTGTTTTGTGGCCTCTCCTGCTGCCGCCCTCTGTTTCCCCCTGGTATGCCAGGGTGTAACTGTTTCTTGGTGTGCTCACGCCTTCGATCAATACATAAGTAGGTGGTCCCCCCCCCCCCCCCCGAGTTTGTTCCAAAAAAAAAGTCCTCTCGACTCCCCAGGCAGACAATCTGTCACCAATCCTTAATAGACGAACGTTTGCTAGTTCATGCTGACAGATAATACCCTTCCTTATTCACCTATGAACTTGTCCTCATTCCATCAGAGTGACACTTCTGCTGACTTCGGCCTCACTAGACCTCTTATTATTGCCCTCCTCTGGCTCACCTAAACTCCTACGACCAACACTACAGGACACACCTCAATTTAAGTGATTTGTTACTGATTTACTCTAATCCTTCATTGCCATGAAGAAAACCCTTATTGGAAATTAACTGCAACCGACTTCTTCAAAGCTGTATGGTGCCACCACCCACAATGTTTCCCATGTTCATCTCAGTGAGAAATTGAAACAGCCCCAATATTAACTTCTCCCTAATCATTCTACTCTTCCTCCTCTAAATCACCACTACAGATGGCATGACATCTTTGCTTGTCTGCGATCACTACCAGACTGCCATGTCCATCAAGCTGGCTATTTTACCCCATCTACCTCTGCCCCCACTCCCCCCTCAGTTGGCATTTCAGTCCTAACAAATTGCCCACAATTCTTCTGGTTCTATTATTACAATCAAGCCTATAACCTCCCACGTAAAAGTAAGTCGTCAAGAGGTCTTAGATACCAAGGTAAGATATGGTTTCTAAATTGCCTGTTTCTTATGAAAAGGTCAATATTGTGTGTTTTGTTTGCATAATTGCTCATTCCAGAAGTTCTCCTTCTCGTGAGGTTCTCTTGACTTCAAGCATGTTGGCTCTCACATCACAGCACTCTCTGTTGTACATGAAAACAAAGCATTTCGCCTCTTTGTTGACAACTGGAAAAGTTACTCTGGTCCCCTCATGTTACAGTTCCAACTACCGACCAGTGACTATAGAACGCGGAGGCTCAACGCTGCACATTCTTTTTCACCTCTCGAGATTTAGGAAGAAACCAATACCATGCAAATGCCCAAACGATGCCAAAAAAACAACTACAGTACTAATCTCAGTCTCAGTTCCACACTAACCTCATAAAGTTCCTCCGTTAATCGAGGCAAGATCACCATTTGGTGGTGCCAATCTCCTCCCAGGTCATCCAGGCATTCCATGGCAGACAGCCTGCAAGCAATGACACCCAACAATGTGAAACGATTCACAATGTGAAACAGACGATCACAAACGAACTGCTCAATAGTAAGTCAGTACCATGGATGCCGGAGCCCGCTCGCGCTAGGCTCCAGCTCGACCCGCAGCCACCAGCCGCCTCCTCTCCTCCTCCTCATCCACCGCCCATGCGGCAGCAAACCCGATCCCCGTTCCAAGGCACCCAAAGAAGAGGGATGATTACGCCGCCGTCCCTCAAGAGCAAAATAGCACCGGCGAGAAGATGAGGAGCGCCCGCCCCCTCTCCGTATCGGCGGCGGCCCGCCATGCTCCTTCCGGCGCCTGACCTGCGCGCGGCCCATCCACGCACACCATTCCTCCTCTCCGGCCCCCGCCACCAGCGCAGGAGCGGAAGGCCCTGGCCCCAGCATTAGCGGCGGAATTCGGAGCCCGCGAAGCCCTAGCGCGGGGTCGGCTCTCGCGGGGAGGTTGCCAGGTGGGTGGAGATGGAGACGACGATGGGGCGCGGCTGCGCAAGCCCACGGCGGACCAAGGCGATGCCGGCCGATGGATCCGGTGGCGATCATAATTTCGCAAAATGGCCCAAGTTTGGTTCCCGCTATTCATCACTGTCTAATTATTTGCAAATTAAGCCCTCAATATTTGCATATAGCCCCAAATTTCGTTTCCTAATTTCGACCGCGATGAGAAATTTTGCGGGTCCATCTCCATTTTTACTTGAACTTTCTCGCATTAGCCCTCCACTAAACGTCGTGGCAGGCCACGTAAGCCGGTCAGAAAGCGCCGATGAGCTTTGACATGTGTGTGCTGTGTTTGGTCAACTCCTCGCCAAATCCTTTCCATGCCTGAACTTGGTTTGTAGAGTTGTTAGCACACGTCTAGAAACTCTACTGCTAGTGGTAGCAATGCGTCCTGTTCTCTTTCTGTTCTCGTTTGGTCACGAACCATTCCTACTTGACCTAGAACAGAAGCATTTGGATCGACAAGTAGTGACAAGATCACGATTCATGCACAACATTAGCTCGGTTCGTGCAACCAACCTGACCAGATCTTCATCTACCACTCCAAACCTTCTCCATATATGTACCATCACGATCGCAGGTTACTGCTCCAAATCCTTTTGCCTCCAAAAGCCCGTAGTACGTGCCAAACTTGCTACGCACCCGAGGGCAAAAGCGCACGCCATGAGGCGCGACAGGATGGCGGCGGCGGTGGCGGCGCTGCTGCTGCTGGCGGCGGCCATGTCGGCGGCGCCGGCATCGGGGCAGGCGGTGGCGACATCGTGCACGGCGTCGCTGATCACGACGTTCACGCCGTGCCTCAACTTCGTGACGGGGAGCACCAACGGCGGCGGGTCGCCGACGCAGCAGTGCTGCGGCTCGCTGGCGGAGATGGTGCGCACGGGCGCCGACTGCGCCTGCCTCATCCTCACCGGGAACGTGCCCTTCAGCCTCCCCATCAACCGCACGCTCGCCATCTCCCTCCCCAAGCTCTGCAGCTCCACGTCCGTCCCGCTGCAGTGCAGAGGTTGGTTGCCGCAGACTCATCGCCTCACGCATAGGCAAACAATCTTTCTTCAACGATCAAGATTACTCACTGACAAATGTCTTTTTGATCTCGGTGATTGCAGACACAGCAACACAAATCCCAGCTCCAGGTAATTACATTTCCTTATCTGAATAGACAAACTTAAACTCAGGACAGTGTAGATTACTGAAGAGAGCAGTCAACAGTTTAAAACTGAACTCTGTTTCTTGCAGGCCCCGTCGCATTTGCTCCGGCGCTGCCCCCTCTGCGTAAGGATCTCTGCTCGCATCATATCAAAGATGCAAAGTTCCTTCGTCTGAATTTCCACTGACAGATCTGATCGACATATTTTTGCAGCACCGATTCCACCGGAATCTTCACAGGAGCCCGAGTCTCCGGGGGCGACGTCGCCGGCGGTGGACTCGCCGCCATTCAGCCAGAGGCCGGTGGTGGTGCCCAGCTCGGCATGGAGGAGTTCTCACGTGCCCGTGGCGGCTGTCGCCATTGTGCTGTCGATAGCTGCATCCATTTTCGTTTGATTAGGATGTGTATCGTAGGATGCATGTGTTGTGTTTATGTGGTTTCAGAAGGGACTACTACTCGGAGATTACTTTTTGGGGAATCGAATTGGTTGTGTAATCATAATTTTGTATATCAGGATAGGGACATTATTAGAACTCAGAATGAAATATGTTTTTCATGCAAAAAAGTTATATTTTTCAGTTTATCGAGAACAAACCATACAACTAATGATATCTAGACGGACTACTATCACCACTAGACACTACCGTCGATCGCTACCCCTGTCCATTGGCCACCTTTGGCATGCGGTTTTCCTATCGTCTTGCTATCTTCAGATTTTTTTTTCAGAAAAAATATCAGATGGGACCAAGCAGAAAGAACATGCAAGGCTCTAGCTAATTTCTATGAAATGTATTGGTACTATTTTAAAAAAAATCTGGAGCACGAAGTTTTTTTTAAAAAATCATTTTTTTACTATCTAAACAATTCACTTTATTGTCCATATAAAAATAACTTGCTCATTTTACTATCTGGAAAATGCAGCAAGTTTTACCGTAGACAGGTCGATATCTGCGGCAGACGCTTAATAACATTATCAGAATCAAAAGCATGCTGTCAGCTAAGAGGAAAGAACAAGAAGAAGGTAGCAAGGATCTGCTAATGTCATTGGGGTAGTTGAACAACAAGAAATGATGCAGAGACGTCAACTGGTTGGCGGCTTAGCAGCCTAGGATAGCCCATACGAGTAAGTAGGACGTCACCTTTCACCTGTGCGCCAAGCAGCCAACTCCTACTTAACTAGAGCTTAGCCGAATCCAAACACGGGGAAAAGTCCTTAATTGACAGTGCACATTTGCAAAAGTTTCTATATTACAGTTCCAGCTTAGAAACACATGCTGCAGCCTTGCTGTTCTGCTTTATGGCTATGCATACGCAGTGGGGAAATATTTTAGATGATTCTCATGTTCAAGCCAAACTTTCCCCTTTTTATTATGGCACCGAGTTGCGTGGTTACAATCAATTAATTTCCCCTTTATTTCGAAATATTTGCACAATTTAACTTTGTGCTGCTTCCAAATGTAAACTAGATTCCGACTGTTGGTCACTACTTTTTTAAAAAGATGTTTAGAACAAAGTCTTCATTTTAACTAACTAGTTTGTTTTAAACTACTTATATATTTAAATAGAGGATATACTTTTTTATCTTAGGAGGAAGTAACGTCTGAGAAGAAAACCTGAGAAGGCCGTAATTTTTCTTCTTAATACAAAGATACGCAGTTCTCCTACGTATTCTTGAAAAAAAACATCTGTGAAGGAAACTATATGCGGTTTGGTGGTCAGGACTCAGGATGACACACGTTGCTTCCTAGCAGAAACGAAAGCACATCAAGCAGCAGCCAACAAGACTAATCGTGACACTCCGCACCGTTGCTAGCAGCACCTAACACGGCAAAGAACCGACACCATGTTGATATTCCGCTCACCAATTTTTCAGCAGATACCCCCGAATCAAGCACTGCCAATTTTGCAACCACTTCTGCACGAATCGAAGAAAAAAAAGATTACTTCCTGACAGATTGGGAAGCGGCCGCTCACCAAAGTTTTTTTTTTATATTTCAGAAGTTCACTTTGGTGAGTGATGTGCTGATGGCCGTTCACCGAAGTTAACCAACCCATCCAACCTCCAAACCAATCAGTCCTATAAAAACCTCACCAACACAAATCCAAAGAGCACAAGCACACAGCGATCACTAACCAAGCAATTAGCAGCTTCACCACCAAATCCAAGAACTCAAGAGGCATCTCTGCCCTCGTGTTAGTTAGCGGAGCGACCGAGGAGAGAGAAATGGCGGCAAGAGCAGGAGCGTTATTGCTCGTGGCTGCCGTGGCGGCGGCGCTGGTGGCGTCGTCGTCGGCGCAGTCGTCCGGGTGCACGACGACGCTGATCAGCCTGTACCCGTGCCTCAACTACATCAGCGGCAACGTGTCGGCGCCGCCGTCGTCGTGCTGCTCGCAGCTCGCCAGCGTCGTGCAGTCCAACCCGCAGTGCCTCTGCGCCGCGCTCAGCGGCGACTCGTCGTCCCTCGGCGGCGTCACCATCGACAAGACGCGCGCGCTCGCGCTCCCCCAGGCCTGCAACGTCAAGACCCCGCCGGCGAGCAAGTGCAACTGTGAGTGCTCTGCTCGACGAAATCCCTGGGTGATGCGAGCTGTGGTTCTTGCTTTGCTGAAGCAGACTGTAACTGAGTTCGTTGCTTTTGCTTGCAGCTGCCGGCGGTGGCAACTCTCCGGGCGCCGCGACGCCGACCACGCCGTCGTCCGGCGGCGTGCCAGCGAGCGCAGGTAAGACATCCACCGTCGCCCACTAACTGAGCTGATACATCCGCACGGCCTCTTTCTTACATCACGGGAGCTGGACAGCTGGTGCAGGAACCGGCGGCGGATCGAAGGCGACGCCGACGTCGCCGTACCTGACGACATCCGGCGGCGCGTCGATCCGGGGGGCGGTGAGCCTGGCGCTCGCGTTCGCGGCTGTCGCCATCTATGCCGTCTGAGCATCTCGGCTCAGCGAGCCCCTGTTGCCCTCGGCGTTTGGAGATTCACTGCCGTTCAGGATGTGTTGCGTCATTGTACCGTGAATTGGTTGATCATTGCATTGAGTTTTGGGCGTCGCATTTGTACTATTGCTTGTATCTGGTTATCGCAATAAAGAATATCCTTGTTGGTTCTGTTTCAGCAATAGTTCAGTTTCGCCTCTGCATTACCTCACCGGCATTGAGTTTGATGTTGTTCGGTTTGAATCAACTCTAAGCTATGATTTGCTGTTCATTTCATAAGTTGTAGCCTTAAAGTAGATAGATGTAGCTACCAAAGAAGCCCGTTGCTGTCACTGGGCAGGGAAAAAGATTTGTCTGTCAGAGAATTTTTGTTTCAAGGATGTCGTCGTATTTCCTGCTGCAGGAACATGGGCCTCTCCCGTTTCAGCCCGTGGGAGCTGAAGCTCCAGCGCTTCCCGGCGGAGCTTGCTCAGCCCTTCTCGGCGGACGTGATGTTCTCGTGCGAAGGCAAGGCCTTCTGGACCGACCTCTCCCAAGGTGTCGCGTGCAGCGACCTGCACGCTGCCACCGGCTCCGCCGTGGACACCGTCTTCATCGACATGCCGGATGAGTTCCAGATTGACTACCCGGACTCGCCGGAGCCATTGCATCGGCCATCGAAGCCGGCGACGAAGGCGAAGATGACCAAGGTGACCCGGACCATGGGCGCCGCTGAGGGCTCCGTCTGTTGGGATAAATGGCAGCACCAATATACCAATTAATCCCTCATCTTGTAATAAACAATAAGGAGAACAGATATGCAGTGGAATAATAATAATCACATGCTCAAAGACATAATGATTTACACGGGAAAACCTGTCCACTCCAAGATTCCATTAAATCAACAAACGGTTAGAAGAAGTCTTCTCTTGTACCTCTAGAGGATTACATCAGCAGCAACACGTTCACCATAATGTAACTTGGCATTTGCAGCAGCAACCACAATCACTAACAAGAGGTATGACTATGTCAAATAGAGAATACACATATCCTGTCCCCTTCAAATCAGTTCGTATCTCACAAACTACAGGTCCACTGTACACAAATTTTGGTAGGATTTTAGTTTCACGAGTTCCCAAATCACTAACAAAGTTTCAGCTCAATCGGACACCGTTTCACCACCCAAACTGACCATCAACCGAAACTGCTCAGTGTTGAAACTGCAGACACCTGAACTGATAAAACCACTCCCAAATCTGATGTTCTGCTGAACCAAACCTCAAACCAGAACCAACTGACCAGATCGAAGTACTCTAAGTGTAGAACGAGCTCATCGAATTTGGCGCAAATTCAAGCATGTTTGAGCCTTCGAAAGCTTGAGGCAGATCTATCCCAAGCCACCAAATCTGGATAGATTTCCTTCCCCTTCTTCTTCCTCTCCTCTCTTGATTGTGTTGTGTGTGTTCTGCTCTCTCATTCTCCCAATATGGCGTCCAGGACCTGGGAGAAGTGGGGCTAGGGTCTTCTTCGCTTTCCTTCTCTTGCAAGAAGCGATCTCCACCGTTGATTCCAACCGAAATCAATGGCTCATAAGAATTAGGCTTGTGAGCAACTTTTGGGCTGTTTTTCATGGACTTTGCTGGCCTTCAAGTCATCCTCGTGATAGCCAAACACCGTCAAGTTTGTCTGCAGCGACGGCCGTCCCGGCGATGAGATGGTGAATGTGTTGACTCCGGACCTGGATCGCCGGCAGTGGAGGGAAGACGAGGGTTTCCCTTGCCCTTGGATCGAGCTCTGGAAGCAGGTTGGCGTCATGGACGCCAAGCTGAGGGACGTGGAGCCGCCGGAGCCCCAGTATCCCGTTCTGATGCCGGATGGTGCCCTCTGCCTCCTGCTGCCGAACACGAGGGGTCTCGAGGAGGACGAGGATTACATCTGCAGCTTTAACATGAGCAGCAAGAGCCTGCAGTTTTTCGGGCGTGTCCGCGACTACGAGACCATTGGGCCTGTCATCTTGCCTTACGATTTCTTCGCCAAATGCTATCCTCCTTTTCCTCCTCCCTTTCCACCACGCGAGAGGAAGGTGCCAGCAGAGGCACATGCCTGAATCGCAAGACGATTCCCCCATTCCACTCATCTGCTTCGTGTGAACAAATACTAGCCATTTTTACTGCGTTAATTGATATACCACTGCATATTTTGTTTATTTCACCTTGTCTAGCATATGAAAAATGCGATTCAGACTTAACTGAATTTTTGTATTGATGATGCTCGTCTTACTTTTGTTGTCACGCAAGCTAACATGTCAATGCTAGCACTATAGGTGGCATCCAGTGTAGGCGACTAATTTGCAGGTGATTAGATGGCATATATTTTTTTTTCTTACAGATCATCTACTACATGCGTATGTAGAATTTGAGCTTGATCCAAAGAATGTGCAAGAGAAAAACAATAAGCAGAGAAATCAGAAAACGAGTAATAACATGGTGTGGGTTACATCGCTGCACATGAACAACATTTCTCTTCTAGTATATTTTTATGTTAGCGAGTACATTGAGAAGGCACGTACGGGAACCGGAGCTCTTGAGGATTTTTCATAATGCGGATCTGGCAGTACTCCGTATATGTGAGTGCAGAGACCAGTTACTGCCAAATGCATGATTCGTGAGAGAAAGCTCTCTTGGGTGTCTCTGTAGTCCGCAAAAGTACGACGAGAGATTACAGAGCAGCCAGAGCAGAACTCGGAAGTCGGAACTGCACCCACGCCCAACAACTCATCACTCGATCACCAACCAAGGAGAAGCGACGACGGCGAGCGCAAGGGCCACGTGGACCGAATTCGCCAACGCGGGCCTGAACAGAACAAGGATGGGCTCAACTAACTGGGCCTCCGCTTGGCCCATCTGAGCGGCGGCGGCCCCTTCCCTCCTCAGCAGATCGAATCGTAGCCGTACCCTCCCGATCCAACGGTTAGAAATATTCTAGGGCTGAAATACCGTCCACCCCGAGCATCCAGGCCTGGCGCGCTCTCGCGCCGTCGCGCTTTGGCTTGGCATCGCCGGCGCCGGCGACGTCACACCACCCTCCCCAAGCGTCATATCCGCGGCATAAGGCCCCGACTACGCCATTTTCCGCGCGCCTCCGCTCGCCGCATTGCGCTCCGCTGCCGCCGCCGGCCGACATCTTCCCGCGCCGTATGGCGTACGCCCTGCCCGCGGTCAGCGCCGCCCGGGACGACACCGCGCAGCCCCGTCGCGCGCATTTCCTCCGCCCGCGGATCTGCCGCGCCGAGATGTTCCAGCAATCTGGGTGCACGCCGCTTGGACTTGGAGTCGGAGGGCCTCAACTTGCAAAATTCGATGGCTACTTCAGGCCGACTGATGTGCTTAAGGTGAGGAAGGCTTCCGATGTTTATTAGACGGCAAAGACGTCTCTACCTCCTCTTTCGGGTTCTCGATGCATGAAAACATCAGCTGCAACAACGTGGCTGTTACAGTTTACTACTGCCAGACATCCCATCAGAAATGGAGGGGAATTGGGGAAAGACACTGCGGATCTAAATGCTCAAACTTGCCGCCTTCATCTTTGATGTTTCAATGTATGAGCCTGTAGAAAATGACAGCTCTGTGATGTTTGCTGGTGAGACACACCAGTTTGCTACAGGCACAGCAATGCCTACTGGCATTTACAGTTCAGGTCATAGGTTGATTGCACGCTGAAATGCAGGACTGACCGTCATTTTACAGTGAACGGCAACATAAGTCAGCAAAGCACTGGAGGATCATATCACCGGTGATTAGCTTTTATGTGATACGTGATTGCTTCAAGTGATACGTGCAAATCCTTAGAGAGTATCAGTGCCTCAAGTTTCATGACAACATATTTCATGAAGGAAATGTAAATCGTATCGAAATATTCTTCAAATCTAATGGCACTTGTTATATTGCTAGCATAGTGACACAGCTCAGCCCCTTGCGTCGCTCCTGCATGGGCGACACGGGCGGGCGGACTGCCGCCTCCGCCTACCATTCCCTCCCTTCTCCCTTCACTTCGCCGCGCCGCCGCTCTAGCCGGCCGTCGGCAGTACGAGCGGCCTGCAAGGACGGCGGCGGTGGGGCGGCCTTTTCTTCTCCTGCGCGTCCAGGCAAGCGTGACCGCCTCGGTCGTTGGAGGGGCGGCCCGTGGCGGCGCCGGCAAGGATAGCCGGATCCAGCGCCAACGCTGGCGGGTGCGGATCTGGTGTTCCCGCGGCCGGATCCGCCGACAGGCTGCTTCCAGGCGTGGGGGACAACGGCCGGCAATGGGCGAGTGTTGCACCGCGCGTGGCCATGGGGTACCGTCAGGGCTCAGGGCTCCGGTGCCTCTTTGGTCGAATCCGCGCGGCCTTTTAGTGGATCCAACCAACGGCGGAAGGAAACGGCGGTGCATGGTGGCCTCGTCCATGGCGCGGCGCCGCTGGTCATGGCAGGTCCAGCGATGGCAGCGCGCTGGCCCGCCTGTGTGTGGGCGCGGAGGAGGCGCCCCTTTTGCGCTGTGGGCCTCGTGCATAGGGTGGCCTGGGCAGCGAGCTTGCTGGACCTGGGGAAGGAGGTGCTGCTTCCGGGGCGCGCAGGCCCGATGGCGGCCGCGCGTGCGGGCGTGAGGCGAGGGTGGTCGAGCGACGACGTCGCGATGCTAGGAGGCACGGCAGCAGCGCTACAACAGCGCCGCTGATGGGCTCCCATGGCTGTGATCCAGGAATGCCGAGCTGAGTACGTGCAGTGCAAGGGGTGGGATGCTCCAGGCGAAAACTTTTGCTGGCGATCTTGCCAGCAGTGATGGTGGTGGTGCCCTAGGGCATCGTTCTCCTCGTTGGGGCTGTCATCTTGAGCTCCATCCCTGCTGCACGGGGTCCTCTGGGTGAAAATCCTGTCCAGATTTTGAACGAGCGGCGGTGGCGCCACTGGCGTCGTCCCCTCCTTGGAGGCATCGTATCTAGAGACCCAACTCGGTTTGTGGTATTGGTGGTGACGTGTTGCTCATGGGAGGCTACAACCGATGGTGACGGGGGCAAGGTGGCATGGTGAAGGATGGCAGGCTTGACGAGGTTTGCTGAGCTCACGTGGAGGTGATCGCAGTTCTGGTGGTGGCCAGGGGTTGTCGCGTTTTGTCGGGGTGGCTGCTTGCAGCGGACTGCGGTGGTTAGCGTTGCTCGACAACTGTCAATGCGGTGTGGGAGTGCGTCGAAAGATGGCGCTCGTAGCAACGGCATCGTGGGACGACTAGACTTGCAACGGATTGTGGCGGATTGCTCAAATTTGCTGGGCTACTCCAGCGCAGTACATCATCAGAAGACGGCGCAAGCGACTACTTTGGTTTGCTGACACGACGGCGGAGGCTATGTGTGCAGGTGGAGCAACGAGGCGAAGTTGATCTGCGGCGGCGGCGGCTTGGTTGGATGGAGACCTTGGAAGCAAGGCAACATTGCTCGTCATTCTGATGGCGACAATAGAAATGGATCTCTAACATGAGTACTGTGGCGGGCGTGGTGAGGCCGCCGCGCGGTGTCTCTTCGAGGCAACGAGAGCGTGGTGGAGTCCAACAGCGGATGTGGCGAGGCCCCCGCTCGTTTGTGTGATCGTGGTGGCGACTGCGAGGCAGCCTGCCCGAATCTGGTGGTATCACTCCGTCAGGTGGAGTGTGATGTTGCAGCGGCATGATGACAAAGGGGCCCGTATGGCAGTGGCCTTCTCGGTGCGATGCAGTGTGGTCTGTTTCTTTCGATTTTTCGATCTTTGCGGGGCCACGCCTGGAGGTTTCGGCGACTATATGAGATTCAGCTTGTTGGTGGATGCTGCGGTAGAGTTGTGCGGCCGCGTTGATGTCCCAATCTAACCGGTCGGATTTTGGTGGTTTCAAGTTGAGTGGTTACCCGTGTTGATGTCCCAATCCAACCGGACAAGCCTAGTTTTTTTTCCATTCTTTTTCTTTTTCCTGCTTATGTCCTAGGGTTGTGGCCTAGCTTTTGTTTTCCTTTCCTTTTCTTTTTCCTACCTATGACCTCCAGATCCGTAGTCTTGTATTTTTTCTGGTATACCAATAGAAACTCTTTTTCCTGCCTATAGCCTCTCAGGGTCGTAGTCTTGTATTTTTTCTACTATCTATCAAACTCGCACTATCTCGTGCGGTTCGTTCAAAAAAAATAACACTCCCAGGGTCTAGTCTTATATTTTTTCTGGTATATCAATTGAATTTTTTTTTCCTGACTATGACCTCCCGACCGTAGTATTGTATTTTTGTTTTTTCTGCTATCTATCTTGCGTGGTTCGTTAAAAAAATGTTGGTTAAAAAAATAGCACTCCGTCCATTTTTTTTCGATATAATAGAAACTCGTTTTCCTGCCCGTGGCTTCCCAAGGCCATATCACGGTTCATTCAAAAAAATGTTTGTTAAAAAAAATGGCACTCCATAACTTTTCTGCCTATAGCCTAAAAAATATTGGTTAAAAAATAGCACTCCATTTTTTCTGCTACATCAATAGAAACTCTTTCTCTATTTTTTTCCTACCTTGACCTCTTCTGCTATATCTTCTGCGATATCAATAGAAACTCTTTCTCCATTTTTTCTCTTCTGCTATATCTTCTACTATATCAATAGAAACTCTTTCTCCATTTTTTTCTGCTATATCAATAGAAACTCTTTCTCCCATTTTTCTCTTCTGCTATATCAGTAGAAACTCTTTCTCCATTTTTTTCTCTTCTGCTATATCTTCTGCTATATCAATAGAAACTCTTTTTTCTACTTATGGCCTTCCAGGGTTGTAGTGCGTATAGAAACTTTTTATCTGCCTATGACCTCCCAGGACCGTAGAGACCTTTACCTGCTTATGACCTCCCAGGACCATAAAGATCTTTACCTGTCTATGACCTCCCAGGACCGTAGAGACCGATAGAACCGATAGAAACTCTTTTTCCTAGAAACTTTTTACCTGCCTATAACCCCAGGACCACCTATGACCAACTTTTTACCTGCCTAAAACCCCCCAGGACCACCTATGACCAACTTTTTACCTGCCTATAACCCCAGGACCACCTATGACCTCCCAGGACCGTAGTGCGACCTCCCAGGACCGTAGTGCGTATAGAAACTCCTATGACCTCCCGGGACCTCCCAGGACCGTAGCACCTATAACCTCCTAGGACCGTAGTGGGTAGTATAGAAACTCGTAGACTCGTAGTGCAAATAGGAACTCTTTTTCCTGTGCATATAGGAACTCTTTTTCCTGCATAAAGCCTCTCAGGGCCGTAGTGCGCAGTGCGTATATAAACTCTTTTTTCTGCCGATGGCCTCCTAGGACCGGAGGACCATAGCTCCTTTTCCGTAGTCTTCTCGCACGATTCGTTAAAAAATGGCGGTTCGTTCAAAAAAATGGCACACGTTATTCATAGAATCTAATGGCGCACAAGTGAAGTGAGATTTTTAGATGGCACCGAAAGAAACAGTTTGGTAAGAGGAAGTAGGTCTCGAAAAAGAGAGAAGAAAGTGGCATTACATTATTTCACGTACAAGACGTAGGTAGGTTCGATTACATACACATTCCCGTACAACACATGCATGCACGCGCGCAACAGTAGCACCCTCCTCTACACGTACGTACACGACGCCACCCGCGGGTACACGCGCGGCAGCTAACTTATTCCACTCTTACCCTCCCTCACCATGGCATGACCTCGAGCCGGTGGCCACGAGCTAGCGTCAACGCCGGCGATCGTCCGCTCCTGTTCACGCGGACGAGACCCTGCGGCTGTTGGGCCCGCGCAGGAACACGGCGTCGCTCTGCGCCCCGATGACGCGGTCCACCTTCTCCTTCTCCGCCCCGAACGCCAGTGCCTTGGCCGCCTCGTCCATCTGCCGCAGCAGGCCGTTGCTGCCCACCAGGAACACCTTCTCGTCGTGCCTGGCGTTGACGCTGAAGTAGAGGACGGCGAGGTTGTTGTCCTCGCCGGCGACGAGCGTCATCGGGTGCCCCGCCGGGATCACGATCACGGAGCCCTCCCTGATGCGGGACTTCACCTGCTTGTAGCCCCTCGACTTCTGCCCGCCTTCTTGCTCGGCCTCTTCCTCCTCCTCTTTGCCCCACTCCCTGCTGCCGTGCCCACGCTCCCGGCGCGGCGACGATGACCGGCCGCTGGACAGGTGCGGGCACGCCATCTCGAAGTAGCCGCTGCCATCCAGGACGACGAATAACTTGTCGGCATGGGTGCTGTAGCTCGGCGCTGTCATAGAGCCCTGCACACGCGCATGCATCACTTGATGATCTGTTTAATTTCAGCTGATCCTAGAGAAAAGAAAAGGTTAATGCAGGCTTGCTTACGCGGGAGAGGTTTGTCAGGCCGACTTCGATGTCGAGCGCCCGGAGCTGCGGGCAGTCGTCGCCGGTGATCTCGTAGTGCCTGCCGTGGTTGTTGGAGTGGAGCGGCCTCTTGCTCGTGAGGCTGCACAGCTTGATGTCCCACATGGACTCGCCGCCGCCGTGGCTGCGGCCGGTGCGCGAGCAGGACCTGCTGAGCTCCCGTATCTGCTCCTCGGACGCCGTCGTGATCTCGCCCTTGCTCTGCTTCTCGAACACTTGCTCCCACTCCTCACGGCGAGTCTTAACACATGGTTAATCAAGGGTCATCAGCCGCGTGCTAAAGAAAAACAAAAAAAAAGGAACAAATAAAGACGTGACGCATACGTTGAACGCGGCCTGGAGAACGTCGTCGCTGAAGACGCTGAAGAACGACTCCGGGCTCTCGCCTCCGATGGGGAAGAATTCCTGTCGAAAAAATGAAAGTTTCAGCCCTCTCTGCATACTGCATTCAAATCAAACGCACAAGAAGCGAAGGAGAGGATAGATGCGTGCAAACCTCGAAGCGTCCCTTGGTGGAGACGGGGTTGAGGAGCATGACGACGCGGAACCACTTGGAGCCGTGCGTGTTGGCCGAGTAGACGACGGCGCCGGCGGGGATGACGAGGACGTCGCCCTCCTTGACGCAGAAGGACTCCCTCTTCCCCCTGGCGAGCAGCGCGACGACGCCCTCGCCCTCCTTGACGAACATGACCTCGTCGGCGTCGTAGTGGCTGGGCTGCAGGAACGCGCGCGGCGCGGCCTCCAGCTCGGCGACGCGGTAGTTGCCGACGGCGTCCTCGAGCAGCTCGTGCGTGAACCGCTCCAGCACCCGGAACCGCCCCTGCCGGGACTGCGCCCACTGCCGGAACCTCTCCTCGCCGAAGTGGTACGGCCGCCCGGAGCCGGAGCGCCCTTCGCCGCCGGCGTCCCCGTACGAGTACGACGCGAGCGCGAGCGAGGAGCACAGCAGGGAGAGCAGGAGCAGGAGCACCAGCGGCGATCTCTTCATGGCGCCCATCGGTGGTGGTGGTGTCACTGGTGTGTTCGACCGTGCGTTCGATGCGAGGGATCGAGGCGAGCGGTGGCGGTATATGAAGAGGTGACGCGGGCCATGCGCGCGGCCAGGTGGAGGGCCGGGGCGCGTACGTGGCGAGGGGGAGGGCGATGTGGAGCGCGCGGGGGCGACGCTGAGCTGCCCGCGCTCGGCCACATCCGCGCGTGCTGATCTTGGTGCTGGGGCTGCCTGCGGCGAGGCGACAGCGGTGACTGAAGTGGGGACGAGCTCACGAGGAGGAGCAGATGGGGCCGCATGCTGGGGAATTGGGACTCTGGCTGAGTTGGGCTGTCACGCACATCGTCCTGACGGTGTTGCGTCGTCGCCATGACGCCCTTCGTGCTTTCTTTAGCCTCGTTACATCTGCATCCTGCAGTAGCATTTACTCCGTATCACGGAAGGAGATGCATGGTTCAGGGGTCTTCGATTGAAACATATGTTTTGCCTTCAAAATTATAAAATTAGATCGTCTACCAAAAATTGAAAATGTTAGAGAAAGAGGACGCACGTCGCCCCACGCCCAACCACGACGCAACAAGGAACACGACATTTTCCCTATCTTTTTTATCAATCAGGTTTAAGAAATTGTTGAAGCATGTACATATGCACATGTTACAATCTAATAGACATTTTCCTGATCTTTTTTATCAATCATGTTTGAAGTGTAAAGGGAAGAAAATTAGATTTTGGGAAGATTTGTGGATTGGAAAGGCAGCTTTGAGGGAGGATTCCCATCTTTGTATAATATAGTCAGGAGAAAAAATGAGATTCTGATCAAAGTATGTGGCTCTATCCCTTGAATGTGTCATTCAGATGAGCTCTAACAGGTCACAGATTAACTGAATAGCTAGAGTTGGTGGCTGAGATAGCAGTTCATGGCATGGATGATCAGGAAGATATATTTCGTTGGAACTTGAAAAAAACAAAGATTTCACATTAAAGTCAATGCACAGAGAGATAATGCAAGCTGAAGGAACACCTTCCTTGTGTGTAGCATGGAGGTTAAAAATACCACTAAATATCAAGGTCTTTTTATGGTATATGAAAAAGGGAGTGATTCTAACAAAGGACAACCTTGCTAAGAGAAGATGGCAAGGAAGTACCGAGTGTTGTTTTTTAACTCTGAAGAGACAGTGCAACACTTATTTTTTGATTGTCATATAGCAAGATTTATTTGGAATACAATGCTCTTTTCATTTGATATTCAACCACATGTTAGTGTTCCTAGTATGCTAGTATGCTGAGTTCTTGGACTAGAGGTTATCCGTGGAAGTATAGAAACCAGATGATTATAGGAGATTCAGCACTTTGCTTGGCTATATGGTTGAATAGAAATGATGTGCTGTTCAAAGAAACTATCACTAATTCTTTTTTGCAAGTAATTTTTAGAAGGACTTTATGGACAAGAGCATGGGTGATGCTATCTAAGGAGGAAGAGAAAATTGCTTTGAAGAAGAACTGCAGCAGACTTGAAGCTACTGCCTTGGAGTTTTTCAATAAATATGGATGGAACTTTAAGAGAAGACTTCAGTCATAACATGTCATGCTCCAGGACATGTCTGGATGGTGCTGTGGTGTTGGAGAGGTTCTTCTTCAGCTTACCTGGGAGATGGTTCAGGAATATTTCGGTCTTAGGGAGTTCTAGAAGCTTTTTATCCAGCTGAGTCTGAATTTGAATGAGAAGTCTGGTGCTTCAGTAGCAGTCTGAGTGCTGCTTTTTCTATCGAGGTTGTAAGTGTTTGGCTGTAGACATCCACATATGGATGATCGAGGTCGGATGATATGATCCTTAATCTAAAAAAAATAGACATGATCATAGTCGTAACAGAAGGCTGGAATAAAAATAAAAAGGAAAGGAAAAGGTATCATACATACCTAAAATATAGTATGTGTTATGATACATTGTCAGTGGCTGGAACAAATAGGGCCAGTAATTGTAAGAGTCCCGTTTGTGTTATGGAACGTCAAAAGCCACGGGCATCTATCAACTATCATGGCGCGCGCAAGAAGCACGCAAGATGAAGTATATAGGAAAAAGTGTATTTTTCATCCTTTAAATATTGCAAAGTGTGAGTTTCATCCCCCATATTTTATTTGGTGCAAATGAATCCCTTAACTAATTAAATTGGTGCATTAATCATCCCCACCTCAGTTTAACAATGGTTTATGCCATGCAATCGTATGACTAAGCACCGCTAAGCCACATCATATGTTTACTAATCGTTGATGCCACACGGTGGAAGCAAGCGTCTACGGATGCAAAACTGTGTATCATGGTGAGTATTTAAGATATGTAACATGTCACTATCATCGTGTTTTCCTTCAACTTGATAGCATAAGGGCATAAATTTGCATCAAGACCAATGGGCCGCATGGCAGCTATGGCAAAGTCTAAATTCTTGAAGCTATGAGCTCCGCCAATCCACAAACCAAAAACACTCCCATGGAAGTCCGGTAAATGAATTGCTGCTACTCACATGTGACATCCTAAGAACACTAGGAAGTTGGGGCTAACACACGAATCACATGGAGCTACGGATTGCCTGTTGGTGAAGCCCGAGCAAGCAGCCAAGGTAGAAGCTCCTGACACATAGCAGCAGTTGTCGGTGTTTAGACCCACCAACCTACCGAGGAGGGTACCCGAGGTAGCGTTTGGTTAGTGGGGCTCGCTGAGATCAGTAACTCAAAGGTGAACACAAACACACGATTTAGACAGGTTCCAGCTGCTAGATTGCGTAATACCCTACGTCATATGTGTTGGTTGAATTGAATTGCTTTAAAGGGGGTCCTGCAGGGCCGGCCCTAGGGGGCAGGGGGCGGCCGCCCTGGCCCCCCAAATCCCAGGGGCCTACCCCAGGTCAAAGCAACGTAGCCCTGGTTAGGATTAGGACGGGAAGAATAGGCAACGTAGGCCTGGTTAGGATTAGGATGGGAAGAATAGGAACGAACGCAGCACAGATAGAAACTCCAAGTCGTACACGTGCGTCGCAAAACTCGTATGCATGCATGAGTGCGTCGTCCAGGGGGCCGCCGCCGAAAGTCCGAAACTCGTACGCGTGCGTGAGTGCGTCGTTGAAGGGGCCGCCATCGAAACTTGACTCGTACGCTGCCGCCAAAACTCGACTCGTACGCCACCGCCGAAACTCGAGTTCTCGTGCGCATCGTCCAGGGGGCCGCTGCCAAAACTCGTATGCGACGCGTCATGCCGTCGTCCAGGGGGCCACTGTCAAAACTCATACACCGTTGTCCAGGGATCTACGCCACCATTCAGGATTCTAGGTATGGTACTCATCGCTGTATATGTGCGCGCACACAACCCGGTGGCTCGGCGATCGCTGTTCCTAACCAATCTGCAGCGTGCGTGTATTCCGTTGACCAATCGGCTTGTTGCTTGTGGATCTTGCGGTTCGCGCCAATTTGCTTATGTGATCAGGTGATTCGATTGCCAATTCCTCAATTCTTCATACCATTAATTATTAATTATCTTAATATCTTCATTGCTTACCGACTCTTATTTACTGTGCCTGTGACCATCGCATCGGCTGAAAGAAGCTTCTCAAAGTTGAAGTTATTGAGGAACTATTTGAGGTCAACAATGACTCAGAAGAGGTTAAATGGTTTGGCAACATTATGTATCGAGAAGAATATGTTGGATGAGATTGACATCAACCCTATCAAAAATGACTTTGCATCGAGAAATGTTAGAAGAAACTTTTAAGATAAGATGTATAAATAATTTGATATGAATATTGCTTTTAGATACATTTAAATATTTATTGGTATCATTTCATATATATTTGTATATGTTTATATTAAAGGGTTTCGAGTTTTACTTTTGCCCCGGGCCTCCCAAATCTCAGGACCGACCCTGGGTCCCTGCCTTACCTTATTTGCCGGGGCTAGGATTACAGGTTGGTTGATTTACAAGAATACTAGTCGGATTTACTAGGCGAGTCCTACTCTGATTGCTACGAGTACTTTTCTAATCCTTGACTAGTTCCTAGCCTGCCACGTAGACTACGCCGTCCTACGCCATAGACTCAATGTCAGATACGTTTTAGTGTCTAGAGCATTGTTTCTTCAGGAGCTCGTTGAACGAGGGCCTGTCTTGATTCCTGCCGCCACCTTTCTTGGATGACTGTGACATTACCGCGATGGTATTGGCTGGCTTTCGCTTGCGGTTGTGACCTCCCAAGTAGTTATTTCGGTTGTCATTATTAGGGTGATCGTTGCGGTTCTTGTCGTTGCGTTGGCTATTGTTCTGATTATTGTTGTTCTGGCCCTTGTTGTGATTAGACTCGAACCTTTGGATCTCCCTATCTTCTTCATTTGTCCACGCATGTACCATGATCTTAAGAGATTTGACATCACCAGGGCGTCTTCTGTCGAAGTTCTGAAACGTCCGGTGATCGTAGAGGCCGTTCTGGAAGCAGTGTACGACATCGCGCTCCGTGATGTCCACAATTGTGACTTTCTTGTCGAAGAAGCGACGTAACTAACTCCACAGAGTCTCGCCTTCTTGTTGTTTAACTTGAGATAAGTCGATCCTATTGCCAGGACGCTGCATTGCCTCTGCGTAGTTGTTGGTGAATGGTACCTTCAAGTCCTTCCACGTGTCAATGGAGTTCTTATCCAATGATTCAAGCCATGTGAGTGATGCCACCTCCATGTAGATAGGGAAGTAGATGACCTTGGTGTCGTCGTTTCCTCCAGCTGCTTGCACTGACAATGAGTAGTACCGGAGCCATTGGACTGGGTCCTACTTGCCATTGTACTTGGTGATGCCCGGGGGTTTAAATTTTTTAGGTAGAATTGTCCTCACACGTCTGGAGAAGGCGGAAAACCTGTCAGAACCTTCCCCTGGGTGTTCGACTTCTTGCTCGCGATCGCGGCACCGTCTGTCAATGATGGTACGAGCGTCACGGCCGGCGTTGATCTTGTTGCGAAGATCTTCTACTGGGCATTCAAGCTCTAGGTTGGGCCCACGGTGGCCACGTCCTCCCGAGGGTCCCGCCCGACTACCCTTTGCTCCAGCTTGGATTGGTCTGGTGCCTCCAATTTGACTTGGTCTGTATGGAGTGCATCTATGGCTACCATGTTGACTACACTGGGATGGGTGCGTTGAACTGAATGTATCAGGTTTTTCTAATCGAGTTTTTCGTACACGCACTCTGCTAGTTCAGCCAATTGTCTAGTGTACTTGTCCTATAGCATTGCACGGGTAATGAGATCAACGGATGCATGGTAGCAACGGGAGTACGATGTTGATGAGATTGAACTGCTTCGAACGCGTTATCTAGATTTATGATCGGCAGGTTTTCTACAAGGTGGCGGCGGCGCTCTGCTCTTGCGGTGTTTCTTGCTTGCCGTCGAGTTCTTTGAGCTTCAATCTCCTCTCCGGCAATATTGGCGGTGAGCTCATCTTGCAAGACATCATCCGAGTGACGTTCATGCCGTGGGTTTTTATCATGTGGCTCTTCTTCTTTGCCCTCATGTCCAGCGATGACAGCGATGAGTTCTCGTTCCGGAGAGTAGCTTCCTGAGCTTGAAGTGATGACATCCATGGAGCCACCTTCTTCGTAGATGTGTGAAAGAGGAGCTCCCTCCTGGTACGGGAGTGTGTCGAGGGAAGCGTTGAGGCGTGAATCATCATCCTTGGCCAGTAGACGAATCTGTCTTGAGGAGTCGATGTGATCACCAGCCCAACTGTGGACCTGATAAAGGGGTCTCCTCATCCGGGTCCGAGTAGTAGTCAAGATCCTAGATCATATCCGTGTTGGATTGAGATCTGGACAGGGTAGTTTGGTAAATAGGAGCCGCGTTACGGAGTCCAAACGGAAATGGACTTGGGTTGTAGTCCGATTTGCTCAATAGCTTAAGTGACGGCTCGTGAAAGTCAATCCGACTAGAGGGGGAAGTCGAGTTGTACTTGGATTCATCCCCCCAACCTCTAACTAAGTCAGAAATTGAAAATTCGTCAAAATTCTCGACAAGATCCTCCAGAGCTCGACGCGGGAGCTTCGTGACTTGCTGCTTCTTCTCTGGGGTTGACTTGGGCCATCGAGTTTGCCATGGATTCTCAGCGAGGGCCCCTACCTGGCGCACCAGCTGTCGGTGTTTAGATTCAGCAACCTATCGAGGGGGGTGCCCGAGGTAGCATTTGGTTAGTGGGGCTTGCCAAGATCAAGGACTCGAAGGTGAACATAGACACACGATTTAGGCAGGTTCTGACCGCTAGATTGCGTAATATTCTACGTCATGTGTGTCGGTTGGATTGAATTGCTTTGGAGAGGTCTCTGCCTTACCTTATATTGTTGGAGGTAGGGTTAAATGTCGGTTGATTTACAAGAATACTAGTCGGATTCGATTAGTCGAATCCTACTCTGATTGCTACGATTACTTTTCTAATCCTCGACTAGTTTCTGGCTTGCCACGCAGACTACGCCGTCCTACACCATAGCTTCAATGTCAGATATATCTCGATGTGCAGCCCTGTATGTAGGACTGTCCAAACCTTCCGATGGATCCATAAATGTATGTACCATAGCAGCATGCATCGCGTCTGGATGCAGCAGCAATGGAGCTCGATTCAGCGGCTGGTGGGGCGGCGGGACTCGAGCCTAATTTCGTGGTGCTGGAGCTCGATCCAGCTGCAGTGGACGTCGATTTGCCGATGCAGAGCTCGATCTGATGGGCACGTGATTAATGGATGGATTGCTGGTGTTGTTGAACTGTTGGAGGCTGGAGTTATCTGTTTGGATGTATTGGTGGAGGACGTGTCCGATTAATAATTTGGATGGTGCAGTATTATGTATTAGTCAGCTGAGTATCTACGTGGCATAAACCTGCCACTAAACCGTTGTTGTTAAACTAAGGTGGGATAATTAGTGTAGAAGTTGATTTGCACCAAATAAAATATAAAGGATGAAACTCACACTTTTGCAATACTTAGAGGATGAAAAATACATTTTCTTCCAAGTATATATCCTAAATTAAAAGAAAAAAACCACTGTGCCGCACGTCAGTACTACGCGGTACGCCTTGTACAGCATACCATGTATGCATGGGCTTGGTTGTTGATGGTTCGATTGGGCAGACGCGTGCGTTCCGCGAATGGCATGTACCGCAACGCTCGCCGGCTCGCGCGTGCTCAGCTCAATCGATCCCATGGCATAACGGAGTGTGCAGCATGCGCAGAGCAGAGCAGGCAACGGCCGGGCACTGTAGCGGCGCGTGGTCTCATCTGATCGCGCCGGGCGTGCATGCGCGCATGCACGACAGCCGTACGTGTACATATATAAAAGGTCGACCGAATTAAGGCACTGGCAGGTGGGCCCGCGCGAGCTACTACGTACTGGCGCGGTGGTCGGAGAGGATCTCGAGGCCTCGGGTAACCGTCGTACTAACGGGGGCAATGCATGTTGACCTTGACCGGACGCACGTATGTAGCCGACTAAACCGTGCCGTGCACGGTCGGACGAGACAGTAGTTGTTCCGATCCATTCCATGCGCGCACGTACCACAGTTCCATGCCGCACGCATGCACGTACGTACGTACGTCCGTGCGTTCGTACAGAAGCGTCATGCTCATGGGTGCACCTTCCTAGCTAGTACGTAACAGGACCATATGATCGAGTACATGCGAAGTAGGATTAAACTGCTACAGTAGCTAGCAATGGGACTGTGACTGTGGCAGGAGGCACGCCCAGCCAGCAGGCCAGGCACTAGGCAGGGTTACTGCGGCGTCCGAGCCGTGCTCCGGTGGCGCTGGCACGGATTGAAACAGCATCTGCGTCGTCACGACGCACGCAAACAACAAACTGTTGGGTTGATGGGCTACTCCTGGACGTACGTTAGCCCGTCCCGTCCTCGTGCGTGCGTGTCGATGACGCGCGAAATCTCCGACACGGTAGGTTATCGAGCGGCACTATTTCGGTCATTCATTTGGGATCCCTGCGCATGTGCATGCCAACTTTGACTCGGTGTCTCTGGCTGGTTGGATAACACCCGTTAAAAATTTAGCACATGTCACATCAGATGTTTGATACAAATTAGGAGTATTAAATATAGGCTAATTACAAAACTAATTGCATAGATGGAGTTTAATTCGCGAGACGAATTTATTAAGCCTAATTAGTTCATAATTTGACAATATGGTACTACAGTAACCATTTGCTAATGATGGATTAATTAGGCTTAATAGATTCATCTCACGAATTAGTCCAGAAGTTCTGCAATTAATTTTATAATTAGCTCATATTTAGTACTCATAACTAAAATTTAATACTGCCAAAGTTTATCACCTATATCCGACACCCACCGACCGTCAGATCGAAGAATGCAGTTCATGGCCTCACCCACCCGAGTACCTGATGCAAGCGTACGGCCAGCAAACAAAAACAGCTGCGGCCACCGTCGCGTCCGAGGTCTTAAACAAGGCAATGCAAACGGCTGGCCCACGACTGCAGCCAGCCACGCATCGGCCGGCCGCACGGCCGTCTACTCGTCGTCTCGTCAGTCCATCCATCCATCCATCCATCCGACCTCGGCTAGCTTCGGGCTTGGGCTACATGGATGTCATCAGCTAGCCTTTATTTCTGCTCAAGTTCTCGTTTCGGGCGCACAGGAGGAAGACGAGTCAGATCCACCCATCCATCGGTTTTCAGTGGCAGAGATGCGTACGGCCATGCAACGGGTGACACTGCACACGGGTACCTTACCTCCTGGGCTGCGTCAAGATTCGTACCACCTGCCGTGCCGTGCCGTGCAGCTGCTTGCTGCTCACGAGGCAGACGGCAGAGGGCAGGGAGTTATGTTTTCCACCCCTCGAGGGCCGTACCGTGCCTGATATGATATGATGTACGGCCAAAAGAAAAAAGATAGCAGCAAAGAGGGGGAGTGAGCAGCTAGCGAGCGGTCTGTGGCACGTGCCGGCCGTGCCGTGTCGTCACCATCTGTCATGTACCTATGCACATTCTCGCCTCGCCCCCATATTATTGGCGACCTCTAGCTCGTCGGGAGCTCCCATATATTTCACTGCGTCCAGGATACTTTGTGCGACGAAAATATGTACTCCAACGAACACGTACGAGTACTGTAACGATCGTACTCCTACTTTTTTTAATGGAATCAGAGGCAGTAATGGACCAACCAGCACTGCAAGAACACAGCACAGCACGCACAGAGCACAATGCAACAAAAGTCTGGGCAATGTGTTGGTTAGCAAGGGTAGCTAAAGCTGCGAGATGAACAGAGCCAATAGCAGCGGGCCACCTCGCCTGCCTGCGACCATCGAGCTCTGTACTCTGTACACAAGCCACAAGCGGACTCCGGCAACGGGGCAAATGTTTACAGGTCGGTGGCGTATAGTATTATCAAGGGAAACAGTGGTTATGCGAGATGGATACAATACAGTATCTGAGAAGATACGGTCGGCGTCGGCCCAACGACGACGACCCTCTGCATGCATCTCGTACGTACAAAACTCAATGCCGTCAGCCAGTGTCATCTCGACGCCAATGCCGGACCATCCATGGCATTGTTCATGACTAACGGTCAAAAGGATGAACAGCCAGGCAGAGGCAGATGCGCTGCTCTGCTCGTCCTTTGCATGCACCCAGTTACAGTTCCTTTTTCTCCTTTTACCGGGCTGCCGCTTTATCTTTTTATTCACTGTCTTTGCTTGCAGCACAGCAGCATCTATCGATTCTACCTCATCCTTTTGCTTTTCTGTTCTGAATCTCGGGGTTCCCGGGAACAGTTACCTTACCAGCCCGATTGCTGTTCAGATTTACCTGCACACGTGGTAAATATACTGGATCGTATTCGTACAGTAATTCACAGCTTACCGGTTTAACTGATTTCTTTGTCGAATTTCACCTTTCACCTTTGACATTTTGACAGCTACAGAGTTCTTCACCTAGGATTCCAGGGAATGGGGAAACGTCAGCAGGCAACAACCGGTCAGAAGTCAAAGCCAGCCATCTTAAATTCCCAATCACATCTCACGAGCCAAGCCTATTCAAGTGAAGGTACAAGGTAGCCAACCTGGTAGGTGAAGTGTGAGATCACAGCACGTGACTCTCTACACCTGGGCCCAAAAGGTGGTCAAACCCTGCTCTCTCAACAAGGCAACACGAGTGATTACATCACGAAAGTAAGCAAGATTACAAAAGGAATCAACTTGCCGAAATGAATGCTTCCTAACCAGACACCATGTCTGATGTAGAGTATGCCACCATGTATTCCATCCAGGAAACAAGACTCTGACCAAGAATTAGTAAAATTTTAACTGAACAATTTTTTTTTCTGCCACATCAATGAGCACAGCAAATGCAGGCATCATTTTGCTTCTCAGGTACTGCACCACAGGGATAAAAGTTATGCACATGATTACACCTTTGCAAACCTCCTAAGTCACATCAATCTATCACTGTTCCCTCAGCACCGGAGATCATGATCCAGGATCAGTTCAATTCAAGCATCATTTCACCTTTTGCCGATTTGCAATGATTCTACACCTCATGCTCATACTCATGCACACCCCCAAAACCTCATACTAACTAGCAGATTTCCCCAAGGCAAAGGGAGAAGAAAAATGATATACATTTATTAACATCCCTAAAAAGAGAGAAAAACGAAGGGTTTCTTGAGCTGTGTAGTTATGTACAGATGTGGGATGATCCTTGTTTGAGCATTGGCTGCCCACAGGCAAATGGTTAGTTGCAAAACTGCCCAACTATCCTGCAACAGCAGCAGAGAACATGTTAGGCAAAATTTTGAGGAGTTCTAGATTTTCGCAACAAATCATCAGTCAACAAATTGGTTACCTTTATGTCAGTTTTTGCGCAATGTGCTTCTCAAGCATCTGACTGAAATCTAGCAATGAAAGCCAGATAAAAAAATCAGTCAAGGTTACACCTCATCATCCAACCAATCTTTGACCCCAGCTATTGTTCATCAGGGACCCGGTAACCTGTGTCATCAAGGCAGTTGTGTGAACAGAAGGAACAAATGTAAAAACAAGCAGTTCTATAGAGAATCGACCAAGCTTACCTAAGTTAAAGTAGAAAACAAGCTCCATATGCCAATATGAGCCAAATTAGTAGAACTTTTCTCCAGAGCTGTAAGAATATGGTAAAAGCTCTTCCACCTCAATTCTGGAGCTGAAATAGCCCATGTTCCTTCTTCTAGGGCGGACAATTTCAACATCAGCCATGAAAATACTGTACACGGGTCTGTGATCAGAGAAGCGAGACTCTCCACGGACATACGACAATTGCATGAGGCCATTACCATACCACAAAATGCGGTCACACCTTCAATCGGATAAAGAAAATATACATCAGTGAATTCCTTTGGAGTAACTCAAAGCAGGATGCAATTCAGGTGGATACTAGGATAAAAGAAATTACCAGGCTGGTGTTCTCCGCTTTTCTTTGGGACGCACACCAGAATAACGATCTGAGTTGAATGAGTACTTATACGTTGGAGGAAAATAAATCCTGCCTTCTTTCCATCCCTGGAAAACACGCCCACATCTTCGTTCTATTCGAAGCTGTTCCAAAACAAGTAATTCAGACATGGTCCTCATGCTAACTAGAAAAGGACGTACCATAACAGAAGTAGCAAATTACCTGATCTTTCTCCAATAGTTGCTTCCAATTATGCATTTCAACAAGAGCTTTAGCTGAGCAGTATGAAAGAGCGATCCGGTAATTCAAATCCCCAAGCCAAATGACACGACTGCAGTTAGGCACAGAAGGAATATAAAATTAGTGCTACTTCGCTGTTGGCCTGTTGCTACTACATCACTATGCAATAAGGAGCATTGCCCCAGGGGGGGAGGGGTAGAGAGCATAGATTACATACTCATGCTCAAGAATTGTTTCTGGTGACTTGACATCACCAGCACCACGGACTTGAGGAAATCTAGTTTTCCTTAGAATTTCCATAACATCAGAATTCCTCCGCAGTTCATCTCCCTCCTTTTCCCCAGAGGTCAAATGACAACAGATAAAACAAAACGTTGTGTGGTGCAAAGACATGCTTATGGATATAGATCCCTGAAGCAAAAAGAAAAAGCATGTTCAGCAAGAACATTGAACAATTTTCTAATAAATTTCTAAGCAATATGCGTAGCAGGTCGAAAATGAAAACCATGCATAATGCACATCATTTACCTTATTTCCAAGGTAACCCATTAGTCCTCTGCCCACACAGGAAACTTTCAGGTTTCTCACATCATTTCTTATTTCGCTGCGTACCCAAATGGTGAGAAATATACCAACCATCTGCTTGCTGGCAACCAAACAATACCTGATATGAACACAACATTTAAGCAGTCATTTTCAGGAATACAGAAACACAGTATAATGGCACTACTCAGCTCAAATAATAAAACGTTTAAAAATTGTATGCAACAACAAGCTTGTGCAAACTTCTATGGAACAATACCTAGATGTATTTTGCAGACTATAATTTTCTTCCGTAGGCGCTGAGGCACCATAGCCATATGTGAAGGGTGAAAAATATGCTCCATTACTTGAATCCTCCTCAATACAATGATCATCTGGTGATCCCATGAATGGGAAATTTCCATCAAAATCACTTGGCCTGCCTCCCAAGCTAACTGGATCACATACACTGAACCTGCGATCCAATCTTGGGTGTGATGACATATGGTTCCCTTCAACTCTTAAACTCCGGCTAAGGTTGAATGATCGACGATGCAAAATTGAGAAATTATCCTGCTTTCTCGATGATCCCTCAAAATCAGCATCTAGTTCCACAACTGGATCAGGGACAGGAGAGGGCGTGCGATAGCCACCATAACAGCACCCAGGATTCTTATTCAATGTCCTCCTAACAAGGGATACCCACTTTTTTGCTGGAAGGTTATCTTCAGTGCCAAGAACATTTCCAGCATTCAAAGGAACAATTTCTTGAAATCTGACGACAAGGAAAACAAGTTTAGGTGCATATAGTAAAATAAAATCCCATTAAAAAAATTTAGGAAGGCCTTGGCAGTACACACCCTAACACATAGATATCAGCTGGAGGTGAAGAATGGAGCCAGTCATCAAGATTTAATCCCCTTGGTGGGGATTTACCGCCAACATTCCATGTGGAGGCAAAGATTCTACAAAAGAAAGGAAGCAAAAGAAAACTTTGTCAGATTATTGCAGTAAAGTCAAACTGCAAGAACTACCAACAAGAAATATGCTCTATGACAATTGACTCATTTTCAAATCTGAGCTGCACACTACCATACTACTACTGCACAGCAGATTAGTTGGTCGGCGCGTTTCATTAGGTTTCTAAGCCCGCAAGGGAAAGAAGCACAAGCACTGAAAAACTCAACCTGTAATTCTGAACTTCCGTCAGGCGTGCCGGATCGAAGTCATTCCTTACTCCACGGATTCGGTCTACACTCCGTTTCGACAACCGGTCTACAAGTCATTACGAAACAACAGAAACAAAGATTAATCAGATGAACCGGTAAAAATCACATAGAGAAATGCATTATTTGGAGGACCAATGAAATCTGTCTAGCAAAATGATGATATCTGGCAAAATGAAATGGGGGTAGCTGCAATCTTTGATGCCTGAAGAGAGAGAAAGGGAGAGAAGCGTGGTCCAAATGCTTTAACTGACCAGTTCTGCTTTTCTTGGCTGTGCCTGCCTCCCTCTCTGAGCAGCTGGTCCTCCATTCATCACCATGCCCGTCCCTTCCTGAACCACTAAGCAAATTTAGCCCAAACAAACAAATGCAGCACATGCAAAGAAGAAGCCACTTGTTTGAGTCCGTTTGAGCAGGGAAGCCAGAGCTGTCATCTCGGAAATGAAAGTGGAAACTTAGACAGGCAAGCATGCCATGAGATGAGAACGATACAAAAATTCCAAGCAGCAACAGACAAACATCTGCATCAGCTGGGAAAAGGTGTTTGATTGGGACATTCTAAGGACCAATACCAGGAACAAAGACTTTAAGATAGCCGTGTCTGATGGTGATATGTTTGCTGCTAATGCATCCATCTTTGAATCAAATCTAGGAACTTAGGCCGAAAAATCTGCTGTACGCAAGAAACTTCAAGCACAAGACGATGAAAATTCCACCCAACAAACATTCCTAAACCGCATGACCAGTTTGGTAGAGCCAACCACACAAAAGCAGCAAAAGTAAAACGCAGAGGTCGCTGGTTGCGACTTGGGCATTCGTTCTTCAACAGCTAAGAACTGAGCTAAAAACAATTTGGCGATGACAAAAAGAAGTACCGACAGATGCTCATCACTGAATCAAAACGATGTCACCGAAATGCAGCAGTAGCGTTACCTTGGCTCGCATCGTGATCCGCATGGAAATCCTGCGCCTTAGACTTGATGTTGAACCACTTCCTCACAAGGGATTTGGACCACGAGAGCTGCGCATGAACAAGCAAGACACTGCGTCGATCAAAAACACAGCAAACAGAACAAGAAGCCCAGATTGAACTAAAACCAAGCAAATACCTTCTTCTTGTTGCTCTCGTCCCTCATTGTCTCATACCTCCCCGTCCACAGCAATGGAAGAATCCGTACCCCACCTCTTCGGAGTCTCCTATCTGCCCCCAAACAAGGCAGGGCGCGCCCTCGGCGGAAGGAAGCCTCAAATCCCGCAGACCCGCACAAATTTCCGCTCTCAAGGCAAGATTCTGACCCGAGAAGCCGCAAATCCGGGGCCGAATCGATTGACTTCCGAGTACAGGGGCCAAATGCTTGAGCTTGCCGCAACAACCCAACCGCTCCGGGGATCAAGAATCCATCTTCCCCTTGCAGCAAAAACCAAAAAACCCAGCAAATCTTCTCCTCTCCTCGTAATGGGGGAGGAACGAATGCTTGCCTCTGCTCCGCAACAGCAGCCTAGCCCCGTAGCGGTATGGCAAAGGCGCCACCGCTTTGCTCCTGAAATCCCGAATGCTCTCCTCCTCCGTAGGCCTCGCGCTCTAGGGGTTAAGAAGAGTAGCGGCACAGGCAGCAGGAACAGGACTAGGAAGTAGCAGGAGTAGAGCTCGGCAGTGCGGCGTATGGTGGTGCGTGCAGTGCGAAAACGAAACGCAATGGCCTACGGGCGGGCCTGGCCCCTCCTGATCTGCGCTCTTTTATCCCGCTCGCTGCGTGGCCATTCTCTCTCTGCCTCCGAGCTCTGGGTTTTCTAATTCTAATCGCCCCCTGTTCTCGGCCTGCTCGCTCTAATCCAAGCTGCTTAGCTTAATAATAAGCTGGTGCGAGCTGGGTCTTGGGAGGAAGGAAAGGTGCGCGTGCTAGCCTGGGAGAGTGAAGCAGCACTGCAGCAGCAGCGACCACAAATGGCAATACAGATCACGAATGTGCTGCTGTTACTGCTAGAAAGGAAACTGAAAATTACATGCCATTTGCAGGATTTCCAGAGAGATTTCGTGCACAAATCGCATCATTTCGTAGATTACACATATGGTAGGTTGCATTTGGCACGTATTCTCTCCCTGGATCAGACCCTGCTTATAAAGCTTTTCAAAAAGACCCTGTGTGATCTGCAGCACGAAGCGGATGGAAAGAAACGGTTGGCTATGGAAAGAAACTGAACAATACGGTAACCGTAGAGATGGCGACGGGCTGGCTGGCTCCGCCTTCTTCACAGGAAGGAACAGGCGCTCACTGGGAAGCGGGCCCCACGTGCAGTTGCCAGGTGCGACCGGGTTGTTGGGCCTTTTCTTCTCCCTGGGCCCACCTCCAGCCTACTGTCAGTTTGCCGCGTTTCCTGGGTTTGTGCGTGGGCTCGGGCGCGCTTCTTCTATTCGTTTTTACCCCCCAGCCGCTAGTGCTACCGCTGCGGCTGAGCCACTGCAGCAAGTGCAGCAGACCCGGCAAGGGTACGCCACTGCATGTGGGCCCGAGAAACGATGGACCCACCTGTCATCGTGTCAGTCTTCGGACGTGACGTCACGCTTTGCCGTAGGATTTGCGGTCGCTGAAGCAATTGAAGGTCGGGCTCGTGAAACCTTTTTTGTTGTTCTGGAATTCATTCATCTCATGCACTAAGCAGCTGAACTGCCGTAATAATTTAAAAATCAGAAATAACTGGCCCAGTCTAGCTACATTCATAATAGAGGAGAGACGCCTCTCTAGGTTTCTGCGGTTGTCCACTTGTCATGGTCCTCCTTTTCTTTTTTTCTCGCATGGCACAGCCATGCATGGACATGCTGAAATCCAGCGTGTAGCTACCACTACCACTACCGTACAGGGCGCTAGCCAGGTGAGCCATTGAGGCACAGTGACGACGAGTCGTCCCGAACCCAAACGTGGCCAGAATCGATCGTCTCTTGGATGCCCTCCTGGGACTGACGATCGAGCATGGCCAGATTCGACGTGACATACAGTAGTTGTTACACGAAAACTTAGAAAGATATATGCAGCAGCAGCAGTAGCGATCAGCGCGCACTTTTACCTGCACGTCCGTTCCCGTGCTATACCCCGAGACGACGACGCAGCGGCCGAGACGAACCGAGGGCCACGGCGACGACGCTCCTTTCCATTCCCCGTCGGGCAATGGGCGTCGTGTCCCTGCTTTGCATGCATGCACGGCCTCTTTCTCCCACGGATCGAGAGGAGGGGGCCGCTTGGTCTTCTCACACGCTTGTCCTCACGCGCCACACGTACGACACGCGACGAGCGCCATGCATGCGCCCGTGCGTGCGTGTGGGCATGTGCGTTGGCGTGCACTGTTCACTTCCCGAGCCGAGCGGTGTAAATCTTGGCGCCCCTGGCTATAGAGCTAGCTGTAGACTGCTAGAGCTAGACTGCATATGGGATCGGAGAGACACGAGGCAGAGGGCATGGCGTGTGGACTGATTGTGTTTTGTTTTTCAGCGAGTTCCCGGGGCCGGATCGGATCGGATCGGAGCAACCCTAGGCTTGCACTGCATTGTCTTCTCCGCGCTGGCGCTTGCAGCGGGCACTGTAGCTTCCACGCGTCCTTGTCTAGCGTTCGTCCCCGGGACCCGGCCATCAATCTGGCTATCAGCTTCCGCGCACGTGCACGACACGTTCCATCGGATTTGCTACGCCGTTGAGACGATCTCTGAATTAATGTTTTTCCCCCATCTGGATTTGCATTGCTCAGATGATAACTAGGGCACACACCTGTTCATCTTTATTTTCTTCCTCAAAGAAGCTAGAGCGGCATGCATCGAGATCTGGAATGACGTGCTATACATGCCCATGTTAGGATCAGCAAGAACTGCTATAGAGGTAATTATATGTGCCGGCTAATTCTCGACAGCAAAATGTATGAGGAGCGCGCGTAATCCGATGACTAGGATTACAACTATACATGCACAGGCGCATGAATGCTCGGAGGCGTCCTACTAGACGGTGGCCGGAGGGATGTCCCCGCGACAGCCACGGCGCGCGCCCGGCCCGCGTCGCCGGGACCCAGGCCGCTGCCGCGGCCACGCGCGGCATGGCCATGGCCGCGCTGCATGCCTTCGTGGGCTCGCTCACTCCGGCCGGCGGATAATTTTGTTTGCTTCCTTCTTAACCCTATCCGCCTGCTTCCCAAAGCGGCTCGTAGCGAGTTGTTTAGCTGATCTAATCCATGCTTTGCCCCGGCTACTCTCGATCACCTAGACTCATGATCTACTAGCTCTCTCGGACCTTGCTTTGAGGCGTTCTGGGGTGCAATAACCTAATGCTAATGGCATGGGGCCATGGCCCAAGGACTGGTGAGACCAAGATGGGTTCGTCAAGCTTCCTGTGCCTGTGGGGCCTGGGGGGTTCTTTTCTTCCCATGCAGATGGGAGGATCGACGCCCATTGGTCCATGTTGAATCAGAAGTGTCCTAAAAGAAGCCAGCGAGTTACATCATGACACGTGTTCGATTTCTTCCCTAAGAGCGTGCATAGTGTTAGCCTGTTTGTTTGAGCTTTCCTGGTAACTTTTGAGTGTGAAAAGCCGGAAGATGAATTTCTTGTGCAGTTTTCGAAAAAATTAGAAATACTGAATTTATATGGAAAGCTGAAAAGCTCAATTTTGTGAACTTTTCATAGTTTCTTTAGGTCAGAAAGCTAAACACATTCTCTAGAAGCTAGTGTTAACTTTTCAAAATCAAAAAGACAGCATCAGCTTTTTAGAAAAGCTCAAAAGCTACAGCTCAAACAAACATATCCTTACTATTTTTACCGGTAAGAACAAAAGCATTAAATAGCAGGAACACAAAAGGTGGATCACATCCTCATTATTCTCTTGCAAATAAAAATGGTCCTGCCTTCCCAGCATGGGAATGTGAATGTCCTTAGCCGCTTAGAGGACGGAGCACTTCCACATGATATGCTCGGAAAAGCTGGAATGGAAGCTGATGGTGTGTGGTTATCCTGCTAACCAAGCAGTGAGCAGTGGCACGTCCCAATCATCATCGCGGCTTTTGGGAAAGGCAGCAGGCCGGGGGTCCTGGATATGCTACTTTTTTTTTCTCTCTCTCTCGGCAGCGCCACTACCGGCCCGGCCGGCCGGCCAGCCTCGCAGACCGTGCGCCGTCCTGGCCGAGCACGACCGCCCCACGCCCCCACCGTCAGGGACATGAGAGATGAGTCATGAGAGGAAAGATCAGAGGAAGCTCCGCCGCCGTCCAGCCACCACCTGCCCTGCATGAATTTCTTCACAAACTAAGAACATCCCTCGGCGAGTCTCGGAAAAAAAAAACTGACGATTGCAGTATAACTGTCCTGAAATCAGCAATGCAGCTCACATCTGATCAAATTAAGGCAGAAGCATAATTAGCAGCAGCATTTTTTTTTTTTTGCCCCAGATCGATTCTATACTGTCTAAAGGAGCTGAATCCTTGATCACCTCCCGGAGTGGTTGCGCGGCGGCACATGAAAAGCTGAGCTGATAGCCGAGATCATGGGGCTGTAAGTTGGTAAGATCGAATGTGATGCCGTCCCCCGGTAACCCGGGGG